>NC_041387.1:529818566-529899202 GCF_002162155.2 Triticum dicoccoides | reverse complement strand
ATCATGTTCTTATTAAATTCCCTTATTGTTCTTCAGATTGAGGAGAATGGCCGACATATCATTATCTTTTTCTTTCCAAAATAAGTTTCCTTGTTTTTTCTGTTCCAAGTTGGTCCCTTTTCCCCTCGCAATCTTCTTCTGGTGTTGTCACTTTAGTCCTTGGGAGATCCAAGAGGATTGGTTTGGCCCGAGACATGGTTTATTCGTTTGTTATGAGTTTTGGGACCATCTCCTACTAACGGTGCTTGAAGGATCTTCTTCTGCGCTGTCGGGGGTGAGCGGGGTGGTCTTCGTCACTGGGCTCGTCTGTAAGAAGTCGTTCTCCCCTTCAACCTCCACCGTGAGGGCCCACTATGTTGTCTCTAGGAGAGGTTGCATTGTTTCAAGCTTGTCGGTGTTGATTATTGCTCTGGTTGGAGGTTGGAGTTCCCCTCTGGCCGGCGATGGTGATGCATGTCAGTCACGTGTGCGGCGGTTTTGGCTAAATGGCATCCCCTGGAGCTGCTTATCTTCACGTGGCAACTCCT
Source organism: Triticum dicoccoides (assembly GCF_002162155.2). NCBI lineage: Eukaryota > Viridiplantae > Streptophyta > Magnoliopsida > Poales > Poaceae > Triticum > Triticum dicoccoides. Next base: position 529,898,675 of record NC_041387.1, on the reverse strand, counting down.
TTAGGCAGTTTTAGACATGTGTCCTTTAAAGGCACTTTTCTTTTCTTTTATTATATCCCATAGATATACAAGGTGGGGCCCAAAATAGGCCCACGGAGTATTACTATGCCACCTTCAACTTGTATATCTATGGGATATAATCTTCTGTGGGCCTATTTTGGACCTCACCTGGTCCCACTGGATGTGAGCGGAAGTAGGCCTATAAAAAAGGAAGATTGCATATACCAGCAAAGTGAGCGCCGTGTCATCACAAAGTGACTGTTTTGAGTTTGGCAGCTCGAGTGAGGAAACAGAGACGAACAGAGATAAGATTACAAGTGTTGGCACACGTCCGATTCATCCGATGGCATTGAAACCCAATTTCCATTCTGGAGGAACGAGAACGAACCGTGCCTGCCAGATCAGATCAGACTACCTTTGAGAGCAAGGATATCTCGAGAAATGTCAGAGACTAGAGTTCCGCAGCCGCATTCCACACAACGTCTCTCGGAGAGTCGGAGTAGACGATGACACGACAAAACTAAGCCGTGATATCGGCGCCCTTTTCCTCGAAAGTCTATAGGATATGTGACCGATCCTCCCTCCTACGGCCGGACGTGGCAGCAGCATTGAGCGATCATGCGTCCCTTTCCCATCAGCCATAGTGAATTCGAGATGCACATATCAATTTCTCCAGATGGAATTGAGCTAGAGCTAGAGCTAGAGCTAGAGCTAGAATTCCTGCGCGAGGCAGAGGAAACGAACACGTTCGGGTTCAGACGGTCGGTCGGTCGCGGGTGCATGGTTGAGATGTCTGTCATCCGGTTCGCATGAGACTGGAAAAAGAGTTTGAACAGCCAAACTTAACGAACGCGTCTTCCACGCACGCACCCCTCGTTTCTCGTCGTCGTGCCGTGCCCCCGCGATCCACCGCTGCCATCCCACGCGCTTACCCCGCCTATACACCAAGCCGCTTGTCACACTCGCACTCCACAAGACGCTCCCTCCCATCGCCCCCTCCTCCGCAACTCATTCACACCACCCCAACCCCACCCCCACCCGACGATCGATCGACCGAGGTGCAGAGGCATGAGGGGTTCACGGTGGTGCTGCTGCTGCTTCGGCCGAGGCGGCGGCGGGGCCGGGCGCTCGGGGAGCGTGGCCGACGACGGGCTGGTGTGGGACGTGGGCCTCAAGGCGCACGCCTCCGGCGAGTACTCCGTCGCCGTCGCGCAGGCCAACGAGGCGCTCGAGGACCAGGCGCAGGTGCTCGTCTCCCCCGCCGCCACGCTCGTCGGCGTCTACGACGGCCACGGCGGCCCCGACGCCGCCCGCTTCGTCAACGCGCGCCTCTTCTCCCTCATCCAAGGTTTGCCTGCTGCTCTCGTTCAACGCGCGTGTTCGTCATGCACAACTTTTACCCCCCTATTATACCATAATCAAATCAATCGGCGACCTCGTTTGTTGACTCGTGGGTTCGTTGGTCGCAGAGTTCGCGTCCCAGAGCGGGGGCCTCTCGGCGCAGGTGATCAAGAGGGCCTTCGGCGCCACGGAGGAGGCGTTCATGGGCATGGTGGAGAAGTCGTGGCCGTCGCAGCCGCGGCTCCTGTCCGTCGGCTCCTGCTGCCTGGTGGGCGCCATCGAGGACGGCACGCTCTACGTCGCCAACCTCGGCGACTCGCGCGCCGTGCTCGGCCGCCTCGCCAGCACGGGCGGGAAGAAGCGGAGGGCGGTGGTGGCGGAGCGGCTGTCGCGGGACCACAACGTGGCCGACGAGGAGGTGCGGCGGGAGGTGGCGGAGGCGCACCCGGACGACCCGCACATCGTGATGAGCAGCCACGGCGTGTGGCGGATCAAGGGGATCATCCAGGTGTCCCGGTCCATCGGGGACGCGTACCTGAAGCGGCCCGACCTGTGCAGCCCGGCGGTGATGCAGTCGCTCTGCCCGTTCCCGCTGCGCCGCCCGGTGATGAGCGCCGTGCCGTCGGTCACTTCCCGCAGGCTGCGCCCGGGGGATCAGTTCATCATCTTCGCGTCGGACGGGCTGTGGGAGCAGCTCAGCGACGAGGCCGCCGTGGGCATCGTGTCCCGCAGCCCGAGGAAGGGAGTGGCGATGAGGCTCGTGCGGGCCGCGCAGCTGGAGGCGGCCAGGAAGAAGGACATCAAGTACGAGAGCATCGCGGCCATCGAGAAGGGCCGGAGAAGGCGCTTCCACGACGACATCACCGTCGTCGTGCTCTTCCTCGACAACAGGTGCGAGGGCACGCCGCAGTCGACGGCCGGCGCCGGCGAGATCGACGGCACGCGCGCCCCCGTCGACGTGTTCTCGCTCGGCCCCGACGACCACGGGGACGACCCGACCAGGCCCGTGCTGCGCTGATCGTTCCTGCCAGCCGGTCAGTCGGTCAGCGACGTGGATGCTCACCGAACGTGGTACCGTAAACGTGCTAGCGGTGCTAATTTTCAGTGACTTTTGCTCTCTGAAACGGAAGAAACGGGAGCGTTCTTTGCTTTCAGCGCGAATTAAGAGGATTATTATGTTTAATTAGTTGTGTAGATAAGTAGATAAGCAGTGCCGTGTCGTGTTGGTGTGAAGAGAATTAAGTGGTACCTTGCGCTTAAGCTTCTTCTGTGATCAATTCAGAGTTTGCTTTGCCCCCTCCAATTTCTTGTCTGTTCTGTTCTGTTCTGTTCTGCCAATGTTCATGTTTTTTTACTCAAAAACATAATGGTCTTGTTTTTAGGGAAATCTTAGCTGCCAGAGAACCCTCCGTAGACCGCACAATCTTCATCCGATGGATGGCAGTTTTTTTTAAGGAAGGAACTGCCACCCTGCCACCCCCTAAACGCGCACTAAAAACAGAGGGAGTAGTCAACAGATAGAGGAAGATAGTACTATAAAGAAATTGTATACTAGTATTTGCTAGGCGCCTGAAAAAAATTCAGGCGTCAAAAGATTTAGAATGAGTAGCTTTGAGCTAGAGATGGTGAGGCCGCGACATCGACGGCGGAGGACGGGAAGGAGGTTGTGGCCGTGGGTGCGGTGGGATGGCTGGTCGATGACGCTAGAGGAGGACGGGGCTTAGGACATGTACAATGGTTCTATCTCAGCAATGCCATGTAGAATAAATGATGAGGTGGAGAAGAGAAATTATAAAAAGGGTTTGTCTTCTTTTATTTAAGAGAAGATATGAGAAGATAGGAGATGATCTCTTAGCACAATATGTCTCACCATATTTTTTACGAATAGCTAGTTATTGAATATAAGGCTAAGAGATGACCCATTGTATACATGGTTTTTTGTCATTTCTAAATTAGATGCAAAATTTAATATAAGACTATCTTATCAACCATTGTACATGTCCTTGGAGGGATGATCGGGGCAGCGCTAAACCGGTAGAAAACAACGCAGGGAGGCGTGCGTGAGAGAGAGGCGGCGGTGGTTGGCCAGCGGTACGTGGTGTAGGGGTTGTCGGGAGGATAAATACTTCCTCCATCCCAAAATTCTTGTCTTAGATTTGTCTAGATACGGATGTATCTAATCTCTTAGATTTGTCTAAATACGAATGTATCAAGTCACATTTTAGTATTAGATACATCCGTATCTAGACAAATGTAAAATAAATTTTTGGGACGAAATGAATACAAATGAAGAAAAATAATCAAACGGTTAGAAAAATCAACTAGCATTGATTTTTTTTATGGGATGCCTGAAAATATATGGGGCCCTATAAAGAAATCATTCAAACGCTCACTGGTAAGCAGCCGGCGGCAAACTCCTCGCGGGCGAGCAGTGCATGAGCGCACCATTTCATCATCATCATCGGTCGTAGTCTTTGCGGACGGTTTGCCGGAGAATGCGAGAAAGGGGGCTGCTGCTGCTGCAGCTATCGTGGATCAGTTCAAACGACACTCGTGACTTCCTCCGGTCAAAAGGGGTGGCATCTTCCAAATGGCATTATGTCTCGGCGATTTGATGGAATGTTGAAAGCAAGTAGACAAAAAAGGTTAATTGCTTTGAAGATATGCTGGCAGTGGACTGGGATGGATAGAGTCCTTCTGTGATAACGAGGCCGTTGAACAAGACAGACAGGGAATTTCAACTACCGTTGTGGTCCTTGTTAAATTATTGGTCCCTCCTTTTCAAAATATAAGGCGCTGTGTCATTTTTCTGGTCTTCATAACTTTGACTATGATTTCACGTATTATATGTACATAAAATTAGTATAGAGGCATATGAAATAAAGTTATTTTGCAAGACAAATACGTCGATGCCATTTATACATGCTCAATCCATATACTTTGATCTAGATTAGTGATCAAAATTATGCATCAAAGACCATGCAAAGTCAATCGCACCTTATATTTTCGAAAGGAGGGAGTATCGTCGAAGAACCTGTGCTAAAAGATTCAGGTGTTAGTGCTCTGAAATTCATATTCAGTTCGCAGTGCAAGATGAACCGGATTCTTCTGAACATGGGTGAAGTACTGGAGTGAATTGCAAAAAATATCGACATTGAAGGATAGGATTGCAGAAACCACACTTCTACAGTTTTGTGTCAAAACCATTAATTCGGAGTCTAATTTTTTGCAAAAAATACTAGTCGCTGGCTTAGGCCGTTTTGAGCACGATTAAGACAAGTGGGTCCCATGAGACAGGTGACGTGGCGAAGAACCTACAATTTTATTTTGCAAGAGGACCCCTAAAAAAAAGCAATCGGGTCCTCCAGTCCGGTGGTGGACGCCGGCGGCCACTCCCTCCATATGCGCGGTCGTCGCAGTTGTTGTGCTCCGGCAACGGGGAAGAGGGGTGATCCGGCGTGGTCGGGGACATGCAAGATGGCATGTACCCGGCGGTGCTGTTGGTTAGGACGGCAGGGCAACGGAGCTCCGGCGGCAGCAACTTGAGCATCGGGCGGGCATGGATGAGCTCAATGGCGTGCTGCAGCAGAACGACGGCGGCGGCAAGCATTAGATAGAGATGGGAGAGATAGGGGAGGGCACCAGAGATTGCTAAGCTCACCGTGGAGGGTCGATGGGCTGCATGGCAGCGAGGGGCAGGGGAGGCGCGATGGAGCTGCGGCTCGCGGCCCGGCGCCCTTGGCCCGCACGCCGGCGAGCTCGAGCGTCTCGGCGGCGGCGGACTCTCATCGTCGAGGTTCCTCGGGCTGCGCTGCAGCGAGGTGCAGGGGCAAGGGATGGAGCTGCAGGGGATCCGCGGTGGAGCAGCTGCTCATAGCCAGGTGGCGTCGGCCCGCACGCATGCGAGCTCGAGCGCACCGGCAGTGGAGCTCGACGCTGCTCCTAGCCATCGTCTCTTTTCCCGTATGCGACTGTGGGGCTCCCTACTCGTGTGTCGTGTCCTTGTCCTCTTTTTTATATGAAAAAAAAAATAGTATCCTCTTAGGCTCCTTTTCAAATTAGTCCATGTTATTTTATCTTTTTGCGAACAGTTATGTTGTGGTACGTCACCTGCCTGGCGGGATCCACCTGTCATAAATCGTGCTCAAAACGATCTAAGTCGATGGCTAGTGTTTTTTTTTTCAAAAAACTAGACTCAAAATTAATGGGTTTTGGCATAAAACGGTAGAAATGTGATTTCTGTACCTCTGGCCTTAATTGGTCTTTTGCAATTCAATCGATGTACTGTGATCTGAAACAGAAGCGATGGATTCTTCGGCTCTTCTGGCTACGCAAGCAAAGCGTAGAGGTAATAGCACCAGCAGTCCTGGAACTTGTCCAGGATGTGACGATCTAGTCCAAAACTTGCAAAAGTAAACTATTGCATCCCACAACTTGCACCCGATGTGCAGATTTAGTCCTAGCCAATCAGACGACGACAAGTGTAGCCAAGTCAGCAGAGCCGGTCAGCGCAGCATCTTTTGCAATTACACCCCTGGCCTTAGCACTTATCAACCCGCGCTACATCACACTGCTCTTGAGCTCCACCACCAGCCTATATCTCATTCGACTTGAAATCCACTAAGGGGTAAGTAACTGCTGAATCTTCACCCGGTGTTGTTCTTGGACTGATGCGACATCTTCATGGGCCTTCTGCAGTAACTCTTCCAACTGGCTCTTCTGCAACTGTAGTTCTGCGACCTCTTTTCTTGCTTGCACAAGCAGCCGTTTCTTGGCACTGAAAGCAGAAGATACTTGTGAAGATAGACTCTTGAATTCCTCCTGAAGTCGCTCGGCAGTGGTACCGTTGTTCCACCGTGCTTTCCTCGGAGACTTCTCGGCCTTTATGGACCTCTGCTCTTGCTCAACCTTGGCAGCCAGTACTTCTGCTATATCAGCCTCTAATCTTTGAGATTGTTCCTGGAGTTCATTCTCCAGATTCTTGACATTGGCCTCAAGATCACTTATTATAGACAAATGTGCTGAACACTCATACTGCATCCTTAGCTGCTCTCTCAGTTGTGTTTGTTCCAGCCTCGAAGAGATGTCATGGTTCTCTTGCTTCAGAATCTCATAATCAAGTGCAAGCTGCTCCATTTGCATCTCAAGATCCTCACGGTCTTTCTTGTACAGCTCGATTTCATCACTCAGTTCAAGAATCTTCTCTTGTAGTTCAGAACTAGCGATGCCGTCACTCTTCTTAACCAATGCATCCAGCATAAGCTCGTCTTCTTTCTCTTGGTACGAGCTTGTTTCGGACATGTCTATCTTGTGTCCAGCGATCTGCATTTTCTGTAGTTGCACACGTAGATCTACATTTAAATTCTTCTCATGGCCCAACTCTTGCTTCAGCTCCTCAATCTGAGACCAGGAATCTTCCTGAGCTCCCATCTGAAGTTCTGAACCCGACAACGAAACGGTGTCAAAGCCATTGGCATTGTGGAGGTGGCCGTCCGGTTCAACAGATGTCGGCATATTTCTTCTCAAGGGAAACCTCATCCCTGGTGGTTTGCTTATCACCAATCCATCCTGTACAAGAAAGCTATCAGTTACTATCTGATCAACACAAGAAAGATTATCTAGTACATGCATTATTCAGTTCTAAATTCTCCCCCTTCACTACAGGAATGAGAAATTCAGGTCTCAAACAAAAAGTACCACACAGCAAATGTGACCCCCCGAAATGATCAACTAGACAAACGTAGCGTCCCTTTTTCTTTGTAATATGCTTAGCATGCCAAAAGCTCTCTTTCTTGGGCATCAACAGAAATGAAACAGAGCAATGCAATGATGATGGATCAAAAAAGGAAAGCTCTCAAGGACTCTTCCCCACTAGGCCTCACTGGTTACTTACATGCACCAGGCTCATCGAATCGGCAGCAAGTGACCTCGCCTTCTCGGCTTCCTCGTCCTGGCACCGGCTCAGCTGGCTCTGCAGTGTCCTCCGCGGCGAAGACTTTGCTGTGTCGCCGTTCTCACTGTCGCCGCGAAGAGCAAGAATCAGTAACCAGTTACACAATCAACGCCTGAATCAAAGCAAATGCACCGTGCCTAAGGCACACACCGAAATGCAACAGGCACATGCACAATCCTCAAAGCGCAAACAGCCACAATGCAGCTAGCAGCAATGTCTAAGTGAATATGGTTGATGTGAGATGAGATGATCTCTTAAAGCTCAAACCAGAATGCAGCGGATGTGTCTAAACTAATCTCCAACCAACGCGACGCAAGGCGACCTACCTCCCGTCGTCACCGCACCCACCGCCGGCACCACCCACCACCCGCTGGATGGTCAACCATCACAGGTCATAGGAAAACGCCGCAAGCTTTTTAAGAGGTGGGGGGAGGGTGGAGATCGGTGCTCACGTGCAGCAGCGCGCCGGGCGCGGGGCTGCCCTTGAGGGGGAGCGTCACCACCGACAGCTTGAACGCCTCCGCGTACTCGGCCATGTTCACCGTCGCCTTCCCCAGCAGCGCCGCCTTGGCCGACCCCTGCACGGACCGCACGGCATTGCCGAGTCAGAACAAATCAAGCATGATCGCTCTCGATTGATTAATGTGGGGTCGGCTGGTCGCTTACGGTCTCGTAGACGAGGAACTGGTAGATCTTGTCGCCGGCGGCCGCCTTGCCGGAAGGTGGTGGTCTCGAAGATCGGGGCGGGCCAGCGGCAGGCGCCGTCGGCGACCTCCGTGCGCTCCGTCCGCGCCGTGGGCCGGCCGACGTCCTGCGGCGTCACCACCACCATCATGGACTCCCACCCCAGCTCCGGCACCTGCAGGAACACACGCTCCGTCCGTCACGCCTCAAATCGAAAACTAAAACCAGAACCGAAACCGAAACTCTGCTTCTTGCGGAGCAAGCGGGGGTCGTGCCGTGCCTGGGTGGCGTGGAACTGCAGCTTGAACACGGCCTTAGCCTTGCCGGCGCCGCGCCACCTCGCCGACTTGAACAACCTTAGAATTCAGGTGAAAAGTGGGATGTAGTGCGGGTTGATTAGTGCTAAGGCCAGGGGGGTAATTGCAAAAGGTGCTGCGCTGACCAGCTCTGCTGACTTGGCTCCACTTGTCGTCGTCTGATTGGCTAGGACTAAATCTGCACATTGGGTGCAAGTTGTGGGATGCAATAGTTTGCTTTTGCAAGTTTTGGACTAGATCATCACATTCCGGACAAGTTCAAAGACTGCTGGTGCTATTACCTCCAAAGCGTACATCGTACGTGGAACTATAGCTTTGACCTGCCGACCGAGTCAGAGCCACGAGTCAAGGGCTGCGTCCAATTCTGTTTTGCCTGAATGAAAGCCAAACATAGCACAGTAACGTTACCACCGGAGTCGGCGTGTCGCCATCCATCGTTTCCAGGTGTCGCGCGTCCCTTCTGCTGCTGGCATTTCTTTTTCATTCGGATCAATCTTCGTATTCATTGTAGCATTAGTACTATCGGTCGATCGATCGGCCCGACGTTTACCATGGGACGACCGGACGAAAATCCGTGGGGTGCGCTGGCCTGTCGCGTCCCTGTGACCACACTAAGAGCATCGAGCCGGACACCCCAAACCCCCTCTTAAACCCGGACGGACGGTGCGGTCGCTTAGGGTATCTCCAAAACTAATTAAAAATGCCCTCGATATATGCTCGTTTTTATGTTTGAGTGTAGTTTGTGGACATGATGCAGAAGAGAATCAACGAATGTTAATCACAAAATATTGAAAGGAGAAAAAATAGATAAAGACCATGCATGGGGTGAAATATTTGTGATTTAGTGTCCAATTGAGAGGGGAGAGTGAAGAGGCGAACCATGCTTGCATGTGCGGTTGGGAGAAGAGAGAGAAGAAAAAGACCAAGCATGTGACTAGTCAAGTGCATGTTCGGACCCCGCAAAGTTCCCTACGTTTGTCTCTTGGATACCGGAATCCCCGGACTGCTAAGCGGATTTATACAGGTTTCCGTTGGATGTCAAAAGTGGTCCGGACACTGTGGTCCAAACATGTAATGGAGATTTTAGGGTCTACTTTGAAGATGCCCTCACTAGTCAAAAAGCCCGACCAAGACGGATGCCTTAAAAGTCTAAACTGACCGGCACCCCTCATATCCAGCCCAGACATATAGGGACGCTCGTGTGTGCTCAAGTGTGTCCGCCACGTTGGACTGGACATGCCTATCCCATCTTGGAGCATAATTGATTTGATGCCAAAAGTTGGCATGTCAAATTTTGGCAACTGCCAAATATTGGCTAGAGATTGGTTGCTTGCTAATTTCATTGCCAATCTCAAAAAAAGTTGCCAAATGTTGGCAACTTCTGATTTTGCCAAATATTGGCTTGTCAAATATTGGCAATGCCAAATGTTGGTAGCAAATCAATTATGCTCCAAATCCACTCTCGACCTACCAGATCTATTTTCTCTCTCCTCTCTTCGCCCTTCTCCGCGCCGGACGTCTTGCAGCTCTGCCGCCACCCTTGCCCCGCAGCCGTTCCGAGCCTAGCGCCTCCAGCACCGGCACAACAATCCTCTCTCCTGTGCTCGCCACCTCGGACATCGTCGTCGGCCAGGACGCCACCACGGTACGTTCGGCAACTATCGGGCTGCCCCTTTGCGCTCTACGTGTTCGTCACAATGTCCGACCCCTTTTTTTAATTTATTTGTAGGGAAAGCGAGGAATTTCGATGATTCGTCGGACGAGGAGTATGAATCGACGGAGCTTACTAAAATGATTGAAGCTGAGTTCTTTGATTCGTCGGATTCGAACGAATAAGTGGACATAATCATGCTCATGAGCATGCAAAAGGAAATGAAGCACATTCTCAACTTCAAAGCTCAATCAAAGAAAGCATAACGCATTGCCAAGGATCCACCCTGATTGTGGTCGCTTTTGTTTTTCGTAGGTCTAGGTTATTGGCATGTGCGCCTCCCTTCTGTTGATCGGGCCCGCGTGCCTTGTTGTGCTGGCATGCGTGCCTTAGGTTGTTGGCCTGATACTTTGATCGTTTGTCTTGTTGACTGTTTATGTTTTTGTCTGTGACGCTGCCTGGTGGCTTTATATTTATAAAGTCAGGTGTATGCCTTATCTTAAAAATAAAGCATAATGCATAGATTTGCATGTATTTGAGAGTCCAGATTTAAGGTACGTTGATGCCGGGCATGATATATGAGGGGTCATTTGGCTGCGTTTGTGTAACGTGTTTTGACGCATCCGTGGTCGTATAAGGAGCCAAATTTACCAGGCCCGGCTATAGATGCCCTAAGATTGCTCCGGCCGGTGGTCAAGTGTCACGACCCAAAGGAAAGGAGGGGGGAGAGGGGATCAGATTGGATCAGAGGTGAGGAAGCAGGTGAGGGAGAGAGCTTGGAGAAGGGGAAAGGGAAGTTTGATTTCTTAATCACTCGCTGCCTCAAGCATTCGATCACCATACAATAAGTCGCCCTGGGCCACGACCCAACACACGCATACATGGCCTCAGGCCCAAACACACGTCGCACCCGGTTGTGGTTCAGTTAATAGTCGTTAACTGAACTGCACTTGCAATCCGCTGCAGATCGTCATCTGCAGGCGTGACCTTGCCCGCATCTTGAGAAGGAGCTCCCTCTCAGATGCAGGCCGATGGGTAGCGCTCTTTGAGGATGTCGTAGTCTTCCCAGGTTGTGGTTGTCGGGGGTCGGTTGGACCACTGCACATGCAGCTTGATTACGGGTGCATCCCCTTTCTTCATCATACGACGCTCCATGATGGCCACTGGTTCAGTGTCACCGGTGGCCCAGTCTGGAACTTGCGGCAACTCAGAGAAGACATGAGTGTAATCAGGGGTATAAGGCTTCAGCTACGAAATGAAATACCGGATGGATGCGGTTGTCCGCTGGCAGTTGCAGGCGGTACGCCAGGGTGCCAATCCGTTCTGTCACCGTGAACGGCCCATAGAACTTGTAGGAGAGCTTCCGATAGGGGCGATTGACCACCGACGACTGCGCGTATGGTTGCTGCTTGAGTAGCACTTGTTCGCCGATGTCGAACGCGCGCTCGGCACGGTGACGATCAACCTGCTTCTTGAAGCGCGTCTGCGCGCGGGCAAGCTGAGCATGGAGGCGTTCCGTGTGTGTGGCCCAGTCCAGTTCCTCCGCAGGCGCGCTCGAAGATGAGCCGGCGCTGAAGTGAGGCAAGCCGCCAAGGTTGGGGTCGATGCCGTAGAGCGCCCTGAATGGCGAGCACTTAAGAGACGCATGATGTGTGGAGTTGTACCAGAACTCCGCTACTGGTAGCCACTTGCGCCATTGCCTCGAGGTGTCGTGGACGGTGCATCGCAGGTACATCTCGAGGCACTGGTTGACTCGTTCTGTCTGGTCGTCCGTCTGAGGGTGGTAGGTGGTGGAGTAGAGGAGATTGGTGCTGGCCGCAGTGAGCAGCTCTCGCCACATTGCGCTGGTGAAGATTTTGTCGCGATTGGAGATGATGGAGCGAGGGACGCCGTGCAGCTTGATGACATGCTCCCAGAATGCGCGGGGCACCTGCGTCACCGTGAAGGGGTGATGGAGCGGCATGAAGTGTGCGAACTTGGTGAGCTGATCGACAACGACCATGATGGAGTCGCAGCCTTCAGATTTGGGTAGACCCTCGACAAAGTCCATGGTCACATCCTTCCATGGCGCGTCAGGAATCGGCAGGGGCTGCAACTTGCCGGCTGGGTGTTTATTCTCGTGCTTGGCGTGCTGGCAGATGCCGCACTAGCGAACAAAGTCCTCCACAGCGCGCTTGAGGCCGGGCCAGGCGAAGATCTTGCGTACTCTGTGGTAGGTGGTTGTAGCGCCAGAGTGCCCCCCCACAGCGATGTGATGGAGCACGGCGATGAGCTTGGTCTGGAGCGCGGAGTTGGCGCCGATCCATAGGCGGCTGCGCTGGCGTATCACTCTGTTCTGCAGAGCTCGGCCTTGATCGTCCTCGCCCATGACTACCAGCTTGGCGAGCAATTCTTGCGACTCGGGGTCAGTTTCGTAGGAGTTCGCCACCTCCTGTAGCCACTGAGGCTGGCACATGGAGAGTGCGTCGAGTGCCAGCAGAAGGTCGACACGGGACAACACATCGGCGGCGCCGTTGTCGACGCCTTTCTTGTAACGGAAGGAGAATTGGAGGCCCACCATCTTCAACATGGCCTTGCATTGCAGGCGGGTGACCAGCTACTGATTGCCCAGCGCGCACAAGCTCTTGTGGTCGGTGACAATTTCGAACGGGGCGCGTTGCAGATATGGTCACCACTTGTCGATGGCCATCATCACGGCGAGGAATTCCTTTTCATACGTGGAGAGCTTTTGATTTTGCACCCCGAGAGCTTTGCTAAGGTAGGCGACAGGGTGGCCGTCTTGGGTGAGCACCGCGCCCACGCCAATGTCGCAAGCATCGGTCTCGATGGCGAACGGGCGCGTGAAGTTGGGAAGTGCCAAGACCGGCGTGCTCATCATCGCCTGCTTGAGCATGTCAAAAGCTTGTTGTGTCGTGTCCCTCCAGACAAACCCTTTCTTCAATAGAAGCTGTGTCAGAGGCTTGGGGATGATTCCATAGTGAGGAACGAACTTGCGGTAGTAGCCTGTCAACCCCAAGAATCCGCGCAGCTCGGTTGGTGTCAAGGGCACGGGCCAGGCCTACATGGCACTGGTCTTGCTTGTGTCTGTGGCCATGCCTTCTTGTGAGATCACATGCCTGAGGTACTCGATGCTTGTTTGCGCGAATGAACACTTTCTGGCCTTGGCAAACAGCTGATGCTCACGAAGGAGGTCTAGAGTGAGGTGCAAGTGTTCTTCGTGTTCCTGCAGGTCGAGGCTGAAAACCAAGATGTCATCCAAGAAAATGATGATGAACTTACGGACGTAACGGTCGAAGACGGTGTTCATCAGACACTAAAATGTGGCCGGCGCGTTGCACAACCCAAATGGCATGACGCGGAAATGGTAATGGCCGTGATGGGTCTTGAAAGCTGTTTTCTCCTCATCCTCTTCCCGCATACGGAGTTAGTGATATCCCACGCGCAAGTCAATCTTAGAGAAATATTTGGCTCCGGCTAGTTCGTCGAGCAGCTCGTTGACCACAGGAAGTGGAAACTTGTTCTTCACTGTTGTTGTATTCAGGCGTCGAAAATCAACGCAAAAACGCCAGTTGTCGTCCTTCTTTTTCATGAGCAGCACAGGCATGGCGTAGGGGCTCATGCTGTGTGCGATGAGACCTGAGTCGAGCATCTCCTGAACTTGCCGTTCGATTTCATCCTTCTGCGCTGGCGAGTAGCGGTACGACTTTGTGTTGATAGGTGTAGTGCCTGGCTCAAGGTTGATGCTGGGATCGTACTAACGACGCGGAGGCAGGGTAGTCGGTTCCGCAAACACGTCCTGATACTCGTGCAGAACTTTCTGGATGTTGGCTGGGACTGGTGCAAGTGGTGGTTCATCAGTTTTCTCCACAGTGACAAGAGTCGCTGTCCAGGTATCATTAGCCACTTCCATTCTGTGAAGCTCATAAGCATCCAGTTCAGAAATGGGAGATAGATTGGTGTTTTTCACTCCTTGCAGTTTCACTGTCTTGCCCCCGGTGTCAAACTGAATCGTCTTCAGTTCCCAGTGGCACAACATCGGGCTGTGGGCAGAGAGCCAGTCGATCCCAAGCACGCCATCATAGGCACTCAGTGGTAACACCCGGAGGTCAGTCTTGAATGTGTGACCAGGTACTTGCCAGGCCAAGTTGCGCACCAGTTTGTTGCAGAGCAGCCGTTGTCCATTCACCACCCGAACTGACACAGGAGGCAGTTCTTCAGTCTTAGCAGCAATCTGGGCGATGAAATTTTCACCGATGAAACTGTGGGAACTCCCCGAATCGACTAGCAGTAACATGATCTGATCGCCCACTTGGGTGCAAAGGAAAATCGTGGATGGCCCTTCCTCGCCGGACATGGCATGCTGGCTCAGAGAGCAGCATTCTGGTTCTTGTTGCACTGGTGCATCCAACAATTGCAGCGCGTGCACCCTGTCATCTGATAGAATTTCTCCGAATTCGCCCACTTCAATCATCAGAATCTACCCCGTGCGTTTGCACTGATGCTCGTGGGAGTATTTATCCCCACAGAGGAAACACATGCCATTAGCTTGCCGGAATTCTCTTAGCTACCGTTCCCGAGCAAAGTCATCATTCGCCCGGCGCGGTTGTGCTGCTGCTGCCCGGGCTGGAATGGTGGCTGCTGTTGCTGTTTGTGGAGGTGGACGACCCACTGGTACGATCCATTTGTGTTGTGCGCGTTGACACTCATATTCCTCTTCCTGAACCCGAGCAAAAACAGCCGCTCGAGTGATGCTGGTGGGATCCTGCACACGAACGCCCAGCCGAAGCTCGTCCTTGAGCCTGAGCAGAAAATAAGAGATGAAAAAAATACGGGCTCTAGTGCGGATCCAGAGACAGCAGATGATACATCGATGTCTAGAACTGTTGACAATACTCTTGCACGTTCCTAGTCTGCCGCAACTGAACCAACTGATGCATTTGTGCTTCGAACTCCTCTGGCCCAAATTCCTCTTCCACTGCTGCATGAAAAGCCGCCCACGACAATCCTGAATGTTTCTGACGGTGAGCCTGCAGCCACATCGCTACCAAACTATCCATGTACAATGAGGCCGTGGTGACCCAGCTGTGCGGTGGCACTCTGTACAACTCAAAGTAGGAGACGCAGCGCTCGAGCCAGATGCGCGAGGCGTCACCATTGAACCGGCGAAAATCGTGCTTGGGTGGTTTGGTGTAGAGGTCTATCCCGCGCTCCTGATCCGAGGCCGTCGGTGAGGGCTGAAGCAGCAGAGGCGGCCCGTGGTTGACGAGCGCACAAAGGGCAGTTGAGACGCTCCCTCCATGTAGAGTGGGGGCGGTGCGGGGCAAGTCGGCGGGGGCGGTGGTGGTGCTGCTGGTGGTGGTGATGGTGGTGCAGAGGAGCCCGCCGTCGTCGAAATTCCCGAGGATGACATGTTGGTGTGGTGTGCGGCGAGGGGTCGATCGTGGGTGCGGCCTTGCGTGCCTCATCCACATCTGCCTGGGTGAGATCGATCTACTTGGAGAGATGCTTGAGCTCGGTGGAGACCTGTTCGTTGTAGGAGAGTTGCGCCTGGTGACGCTCGTCGGCCGTCTTCTGGTTCGCATCCAGGCGGCGGATGACCGACTCCAGCAAGTTCTGCAGCTTGTCTGTGGTCTCCGACATCGCGTCAAGGACACGACGGGTCTGTGCCAAGGGTTTGTATGGTGCCATGGTTTCGCTCCAAATTGACCAAACCCTGAGCAGGATTTTGAGCAAACTCGTCGGAGCGACTTGCACCTGACCCGGTGGATGTTACCGGTGACCGAGAGGATCTGAGAACCGTGACGGCGTGGGGTGGTGGGGGAAAAACCTGGCTCTGAGTACCAAATTGTCACAACCCAAGGGAAAGGAGGGGGGAGAGGGGATCAGATTGGATCGGAGGTGAGGGAAGTAGGTGAGGGAGAGAGCTTGGAGAAGGGGAAAGGGAAGTTTGATTTCTTAATCACTCACTGCCTCAAGCATTCGGTCACCATATAATAAGTAGCTGTCCGACTGGGCTCGCCCTGGGCCACGACCCAACACATGCATACATGGCCTCAGGCCCAAACACACGTCACACCCGGTTGTGGTTCAGTTAACAGCCGTTAACTAAACTGCACTTGCAGTCCGCTGCAGATCGTCATCTGCAGGCGTGACATCAAGTCATTTTGTCGAAAATCTACATCTGACGTACTAGACCGATCTATCTCTATCTATCTGCTATGGCCTAGTAAGCAGCGGGTCTTTTCTCGAAAACCATGCGGACTCCGTCGTCGTTCGTGGCCGAGGACGAGTGCTCCTGCGCTCCATGCATGGTCCGCGCATAGAACACTGCACGACAGGAATGGTGTCACTGTGTCTTCTTGTTTGTTTTTTGTTTGAGTTGTCTGTCACTGTGTCATATCTAAATTTTATATATAGAAGAAGATGTGTCTAGCGCGAATATCATGGTGGCGCACCGCACAACTATTCGGAACCTGTTTCAAACTATATATATGCGCGTTCAACCTACCGACCCGATATCACTCTATATGATGAATCGCGCAGGTTGCATCCTCTTTCTGATGGCATAGTTCACTTCTTGCTATTGTTGCAAATTATCAGGGATCAATCAGGAAAGCAGTGACTGGAGATCACAAGTGGGCAAGGCCGGAACTGGACTTCATCAAGTTGAATGTTGATGCCTCATTCCATGACGAAGAAGGTTCAGACTCAACAGGGGCTGTGTTGAGGGATGAGAAGGGGCGATTTTTAGCAGCACAGTGCAACTTTGTTCAGAACGCAGGTGATGTGATGATAGTAGAAGCAATGTCCATGCGTGACGGTCTAGCTTTGGCAAACACGATGAGTGTTAGTAGGATTGAAGCAGAGTCTCACCGTGGTGAATTATTGCAAAGGACAGAACCAATGGTTGGATGTAGCAGTGGCGATCTTTGCGGAATGCATAAATTTGGCAACGTTAGTAGGAAAGGTCATCTTCAAGCACTATTTACAACTTTACATAATGCAAATTATGTAGCATACAAGCTAGCTAATTTCAGTTTTGTAATAAGCATGATGATAGTTGGACTGATGAGCCTTCTAGGTTCTTAATTAGCCAACGAGTAAATGATGTAATTATTTTTTAAGTTAATAAAACTAGCCATGATGGCCTTTTCTAAAATAAAAAGGTTGAAAAACGCTGGACAATGGTTTGGACTACGGGGCTGTTTGGTTCTAGGCATAGAAATGCCATATTTGCCACATATTTTTTCAAAATGAGAGCCACAAGTTGGCAAGTCTAAAGAAATGTTGTCACACATTTTGAGTGTATATCATATGGGGCCTAGTGTGAAAAAAAGTATATTGTGTAAGGTAAGGCTTGAACCAAATGCCCTCTCAAATTGGTCAAAGTTGCCTAACCTTAAGTGTGACAACCAATGGCACCATAGTCAAAAACCAAATAGCCCCTACATCTTGCGATTCCAAAGCCGTGCTAGCAAATTGGACTGGGATCAATCCCACGCCTCTTTTTTTAGAAAATGTCCCACACTCATGCTTTTCAGAGCATCTACAACCGGGCACCCAAAACTGCCCTCAAATGTTGGGTGATGGCCCGGTCACTGATTGGTCATAAAAAACCGACCCAGACGGGCGCCTTAAACCGTCCTCAACCGCTCGGGCCATCCCAACCCACAAAAATCCCCATCCGGAAAACCCTAGACACCGGTCAATCCGAACTCCACTTCATTCCCCCTCTCCGTCCACTCCACTTCCATCCCCTCCCTCCGATCCGATGGACGATGACGGAATCAGCGGTGGCTCTGGTGCAGAATCCGGTGGCACGAACATCGATATGGAGGAGTGGCCCTCTACATCACCTTGAGGAGGTCACTGCTCGAGCTAGGCGGCCCCGACAACGGTGGATCTTCTTCGTCAGCACCCGTCGCCCGTCGACGCAGTGTCGACGACATCCCGGCCCTTCCCACCTGGCGCATAGCTCCGACAGCTCTGCTTTGCTCCTTCAGGTATGCCGCCCACCACAACCACCCTCTGCTCTGGAATTGGTACCCGGCAACCGATGGGTCGTCGTGCCCGTGTCGGGGCCGGTGCACACAAGGACGCCCGAGTCCGAGGTACGTGTCGCCCGGCGCTAGCAGCAATGAGCAAGGGAGAGGGGGCAGGTGATGTCCGCGCGTGAAAGGATCGATACGGTCGAGTAGAGGGGGGGGGGGTGAATAGGAGACTACAAATTTTAATCTTTCTTGTCATTTTTAAGGCTTAGCGGATAAATAGAGTTCACTAGATATGCAACTAGGTGAATGTAACCTATATGACAAGCAAGCTTCAAGATAAATATGCTAGGCAACAACCTAAGTAGCAAGCCAACAAGCATACAACAACAAAGTAAGGTGCGGGAAAGGATTAACCACAAGTGAGACGAGGACGCGGATTTTATCCCGAAGTTCACTCTTCCTTGGGGAAGCGCTACTCTCCATTTGGAGCGGTGCTGGAGCCAAAGCTTGCGGAACGCCACCGAAGGCTCACCGTAATCTCCTTCGAGTCACCTCCAATGGATGAGCCTTGAATCACTCGGGGTTGGTCTTGAAGGCGACCACCACACCTTTACAAACATCTCCGGAGCACACCACAAGCAAGGAAGCTTTCGGAGGAGCCTCTAGCCGCCTAGGAGCCCAAGATCCAAGAGTAACAAGTCAATGGGGAAGAAATGTTGCGGGGAACACGATTTGGTTTGGTCAAGTTGTAGATCGGGTCTTGCTCTCCCAATCGCCAAAGTTTCAACAAGTTTGGGTGCAGGGATTGAGAGTATTGAGCAAAATGGGGTGTAGCAATGGTGGAGCTCAACAAGACATTAGGGTTAAGGGTTGGAGGTGGAAGAATAGGCTTTATATAGTGTTCTTGTCCGGGTGGGGAAATCTACCCGTTGGACCCCGTGCGCATGGGCTAAGTCAGCCCCGTGCGCACGGGGTGCTCAGTGTTGGGTTTCGTAGTAATTTCAAAAATTTTCCTACGCACACGCAAGATCATGTGATGCATAGCAACGAGGGAAGAGTATTGTCTACGTACCCAACGCAGACCGACTGCGGAAGCGGTGACACAACGTAGAGGAAGTAGTCGTACGTCTTCTCGATCCAACCGATCAAGCACCGAAACTACGGCACCTCCGAGTTCGAGCACACGTTCAGCTCGATGACGATCCCCGGACTCTGATCCAGCAAAGTGTCGGGGAAGAGTTCCGTCAGCACGACGGCGTGGTGACGATCTTGATGAACTACAGCAGCAGGGCTTCGCCTAAAGTCCGCTACAGTATTATCGAGGAATATGGTGGCTGGGGGCGCCGCACACGGCTAAGGAATAGATCACGTGGATCAACTTGTTGTCCTTTTGGTGCTAGCCCTGCCCCTCTATTTATATGTTGAGCCCCGGGGTCGAAACTTGGAGCAAAAGCCTCCTCAAAGTCGGTTTTGCCCGAAAGGCAAGAGTCCCACTCGGACTCCAGGACCAAACGCCACAATCCTTGGCGTCTGGCCCAGACGCCATGGGCCTCGGCGTCTGGCCCAGGGCCAGACGCCAGGGTCTCCAGCGTTTGGCCCCCTGGCCTCCGCAAAACTCCTTTTGCACCGACCTAAAGCCTCATGGGCTTGACCCCTTGGCCTAACCATATCATCCAATATATGAATCTTTACGTCTCGACCATTTCGAGACTCCTCGTCATGTCCCCGATCTCATCCGGGACTCCGAACTCCTTCGGTACATCAAAACATGTAAACTCATGATATAACTGTCATCGTAACCTTAAGCGTGCGGACCCTACGGGTTCGAGAACAATGTAGACATGATCGAGACACGTCTCCGGTCAATAACCAATAGCGGGACCTGGATGCCCATATTGGCTCCTACATATTCTACGAAGATCTTTATCGGTCAGACCGCATAACAACATATGTTGTTCCCTTTGTCATCGGTATGTTACTTGCCCGAGATTCGATCGTCGGTATCCAATACGTAGTTCAATCTCGTTACCGGCAAGTCTCTTTACTCGTTCCGTAATACATCATCTCACAACTAACATATTAGTTGTAATGCTTGCAAGGCTTATGTGATGTGTATTACCGAGAGGGCCCAGAGATACCTCTCCGACAATCGGAGTGACAAATCCTAATCTCGAAATACGCCAACCCAACATCGACCATTGGAGACACCTGTAGTACTCCTTTATAATCACCCAGTTACGTTGTGACGTTTGGTAGTACCCAAAGTGTTCCTCCGGTAAACGGGAGTTGCATAATCTCATAGTCATAGGAACATGTATAAGTTATGAAGAAAGCAATAGCAACATACTAAACGATCGGGTGCTAAGCTAATGGAATGGGTCATGTCAATCAGATCATTCAACTAATGATGTGACCTTGTTAATCAAATAACAACTCATTGTTCATGGTTAGGAAACATAACCATCTTTGATTAACGAGCTAGTCAAGTAGAGGCATACTAGTGACACTTTGTTTGTCTATATATTCACACATGTATTATGTTTCCGGTAAATACAATTCTAGCATGAATAATAAACATTTATCATGAAATAAGGAAATAAATAATAACTTTATTATTGCCTCTAGGGCATATTTCCTTCAGTCTCCCACTTGCACTAGAGTCAATAATCTAGTTCACATCGCCATGTGATTTAACACCAATATTCATATTTGTATATGATTAACACCCATAGTTCACATCGTCATGTGACCAACACCCAAAGGGTTTACTAGAGTCAATAATCTAGTTCACATCGCTTATGTGATTAACACCCAAAGAGTACTAAGGTGTGATCATGTTTTGCTCGTGAGAGAAGCTTAGTCAACGGATCTGTCACATTCAGAGCCGTATGTATTTTGCAAATATTCTATGTCTACAATGCTCTGTACGGAGCTACTCTAGCTAATCGCTCCCACTTCCAATATGTATCCAGATTGAGTCTTAGAGTCATCTGGATTAGTGTAAAAGTTTGCACTGATGTAACTTTTACAAAAAACTCTTTTATCACCTCCATAATCGAGAAACATCTCCTTAGTCCTTACTAAGGATATTCTTGACCAATGTCCAGTGATCTACTCCTAGATCACTATTGTACTCCCTTGCCAAATACAGAGCAAGGTATACAATAGGTCTGGTACAAAGCATAGCATACTTTATAGAACCTATGACTGAGGCATAGGGAATGACTTTTCATTCTCTTTCTATTTTCTGCTGTGGTCGGGATTTGAGTCTTACTCAATTTCATACCTTTGCAACACAGGCAAGAACTCTTTCTTTAACTGTTCCATTTTGAACTATTTCAAAATCTTGCCAAGGTATGTACTCATTGAAAATCTTATCAAGCGTCTTGATCTATCTCAATAGATCTTGATGCTCAATATATAAGTAGCTTTTTACTGAGGTCTTTTCTTTTTAAAGAACTCCTTTAAAACACTCCTTTATGCTTTGCAGAAAAATTCTACATCATTTCTGATCAACAATATGTCACTCACATATACTAATCAGAAAGGCTGTAGTGCTCCCACTCACTTTATTGTAAATACAGGCTTCATCGTAAGTCCATATAAAACTATATGCTTTGATCAACTTATCAAAGCGTATATTCCTACTCCGAGATGCTTGCACCAGTCCATAGATGGATCGCTGGGGCTTGCACATTTTGTTAGCTCCTTTAGGATTGACAAAACCTTCTGGTTGCATCATATACAACTCTTCTTTAATAAATCCATTAAGGAATGCAGTTTTGACATCCATTTGCCAGATTTCATAAAATGTGGCAATTGCTAACATGATTCAGATAGACTTAAGCATCGATACGAGTGAGAAAACCTCATCGTATTCAACACCTTGAACTTGTTGAAAAACTTTTGCAACAAGTCGAGCTTGGTAGATAGTAACACTACTATCAGTGTCCGTCTTCCTCTTGAAGATCCATTTATTTAACATGGCTTTGCTGATCATCGAGCAAGTCAATCAAAGTCCATACTTTGTTGTTATACATGGATCATATCTCAGATTTTATGGCCTCAAGCCATCTCGCGGAATCTGGGCTCATCATCGCTTCCTCATATTTCGTAGGTTCATCATGGTCTAGTAACATGACTTCCAGAACATGATTACTACACCACTCTGGTGCAGATCTTACTCTGGAAGACCTACGAGGTTCTGTAGTAACCTGATCTGAAGTTTTATGATCAATATCATTAGCTTCCTCACTAATTGGTGTATTTGTCACAGGAACTGATTTCTGTGATGAACTACTTTCCAATAAGGGAGCAGGTACAGTTACCTCATCAAGTTCTACTTTCCTCCCACTCACTTCTTTCGAGAGAAACTCCTTCTCTAGAAAGGATCCATTTTTTAGCAATGAATATCTTGCCTCCGGATCTGTGATAGAAGGTGTACCCAACAATTTCCTTTGGGTATTCTATGAAGACGCACTTCTCCGATTTGGGTTCGAGCTTATCAGGATGAAACTTTTCCACATAAGCATCGCAGCCCCAAACTTTAAGAAACGACAACTTGGGTTTCTTGTTAAACCACAGTTCATATAGTGTCTTCTCAACGGATTTAGATGGTGCCCTTTTAACGTGAATGCAGCTGTCTCTAATGCATAACCCCAAAACGACAATGGTAAATCAATAAGAGACATCATAGATCGCACCATATCCAATAAAGCGCGGTTACGACGTTCGGACACACCATAACATTGTGGTGTTCCAGGTGGCGTGAGCTATGAAACTATTCCACATTGTTTTAATTGAAGACCAAACTCGTAACTCAAATATTCATCTCCGTGATCGGATCGCAGAAACTTTATTTTTCTTGTTACGATGATTTTTCCACTTCACTCTGAAATTCTTTGAACCTTTCAATTATTTCAGACTTATGTTTCATCAAGTAGATATCCCCATATCTGCTCAAATCATCTTGTGAAGGTCAGAAAATAATGATACCTGCTGTAAGCCTTTCATCGGACCACATACATCGGTATGTATGATTTCCAACAAATCTGTTGCTTGCTTCATTGTTCCGGAGAACGGCGTTTTAGTCATCTTGCCCATAAGGCATGGTTCGCAAGCATCAAGTGATTCATAATCAAGTGATTCCAAAATCCCATCAGCATGGAGTTTCTTCATGCGCTTTACACCAATATGACCTAAACGGCAGTGCCATAAATAAGTTGCACTGTCAT
The DNA here is from genome assembly GCF_002162155.2 of Triticum dicoccoides. NCBI lineage: Eukaryota > Viridiplantae > Streptophyta > Magnoliopsida > Poales > Poaceae > Triticum > Triticum dicoccoides. The sequence continues at coordinate 529,875,504 of NC_041387.1, read as the reverse complement.
TATTAACTTTACATCTTTTGGTTTCAATATTATGAATATGTGTATCACTAAGATCGAGATCCAATGAACTATTTTCATTGGGTGTGTAACCATATAAAGTTTTATTCATGTAAACAGAACAACAATTTATTCTTTTACTTAAATGAATAACCGTATTACAATAAACATGATCAAATCATATTCATGCTCAACGCAAACACCAAATAACACTTATTTAGTTTCAATCACTAATCCCGAAATTATAGGGAGTGTGCGATGATGATCATATCAATCTTGGAACCACTTCCAACACACATCGTCACTTCACCCTTAACTAGTCTCTATTTATTCTGCAACTCCCGTTTCGAGTTACTAATCTTAGCAACTGAACTAGTATCAAATACTTAGGATTTGCTATAAACACTAGTAAAGTACACATCAATAACATGTATATCAAATATACTTATGTTCACTTTGCCATCCTTCTTATCCGCCAATCACTTGGGGTGATTCCGTTTCCAGTGACCAGTCCCTTTGCAGTAGAAGCACTTAGTCTCAGGCTTAGGACCAGACTTGGGCTTCTTCACTTGAGCAGCAACTTGCTTGCCGTTCTTCTTGAAGTTCCCCTTCTTCCCTTTGCCCTTTTCTTGAAACTAGTGGTCTTATCAACCATCAACACTTGATGTTTTTCTTGATTTCTACCTTCATTGATTTCATCATCACGAAGAGCTTGGGAGTTGTTTCCGTTATCCCTTGCATATTATAGTTCATCACGAAGTTCTACTAACTTGGTGATGGTGACTAGAGAATTCTGTCAATTACTATCTTATCTGGAAGATTAACTCCCACTTGATTCAAGCGATTGTAGTACCCAGACAATCTGAGCACATGCTCACTAGTTGAGCGATTCTCCTCCATCTTTTAGCTATAGAACTTGTTGGAGACTTTATATCTCACAACTCGGGTATTTGCTTGAAATATTAACTTCAACTCCTGGAACATCTCATATGGTCCATGACGTTCAAAACGTCTTTGAAGTCCCGATTCTAAGCCGTTAAGCATGGTGCACTTAAACTATCAAGTAGTCATCATATTGAGCTAGCTAAATGTTCATAACGTTTGCATCTGCTCCTGCAATAGGTCTGTCACCTAGCGGTGCATCAAGGACATAATTCTTCTGTGCAGCAATGAGGATAATCCTCAGATCACGGATCCAATCCGCATCATTGCTACTAACATCTTTCAACACAATTTTCTCTAGGAACATATCAAAATAAACACAGGGAAGCAACAACGCGAGCTGTTGATCTATAATTTGCAAAATACTACCAGGACTAAGTTCATGATAAATTTAAGTTCAATTAATTATATTACTTAAGAACTCCCACTTAGACAGACATCCCTCTAATCCTCTAAGTGATCACGTGATCCAAATTAACTAAACCATGTCCGATCATCACGTGAGATGGAGTAGTTTCAATGGTGAACATCACTATGTTGATCATATCTACTATATGATTCACGCTCGACCTTTCGGTCTCCGTGTTCCGAGGCCATATCTGTATATGCTAGGCTCGTCAAGTATAACCTGAGTATTCCGCGTGTGCAACTGTTTTGTACCCGTTGTATTTGAACGTAGAGCCTATCACACCCGATCATCACGTGGTGTCTCAGCACGAAGAACTTTCGCAACGGTGCATACTCAGGGAGAACACTTCTTGATAATTAGTGAGAGATCATCTTAAAATGCTACCGTCAATCAAAGCAAGATAAGATGCATAAAAAGATAAACATCACATGCAATCAATATAAGTTGATATGATATGGCCATCATCATCTTGTGCTTGTGATCTCCATCTCCGAAGCACCGTCATGATCACCATCGTCACCGGCGCGACACCTTGATCTCCATCGTAGCATCGTTGTCGTCTCGCCAATCTTATGCTTCCACGACTATCACTACCGTTTAGTAATAAAGTAAAGCATTACATCGTGATTGCATTGCATACAATAAAGCGACAACCATATGGCTCCTGCCAGTTGCCGATAACTTGGTTACAAAACATGATCATCTCATACAATAAAATTCAGCATCATGCCTTGACCATATCACATCACAACATGCCCTGCAAAAACAAGTTAGACGTCCTCTACTTTGTTGTTGCATGTTTTACGTGGCTGCTACGGGCTTAAGTAAGAACCAATCTCACCTACGCATCAAAAGCACAACGATAGTTTGTCAAATAGACTCCGTTTTAACCTTCGCAAGGACTGGGCGTAGCCATACTTGGTTCAACTAAAGTTGGAGAGGCAGTCGCCCGCAAGCCATCTCTGTGCAAAGCACGTCGAGGGAACCGGTCTCGCGTAAGCGTACGCGTAAGGTTGGTCCGGGTCATCTCGTCCAACAATACCGCCGAACCAAAGTATGACATGCTGGTAGGCAGTATGACTTGTATCGTCCACAACTCACTTGTGTTCTACTCGTGCATATAACATCAACATAAATAACCTGGCTCGGATGCCACTGTTGGGTTTCGTAGTAATTTCAAAAAATTTCCTACGCACACGCAAGATCATGTGATGCATAGCAACGAGGGAAGAGTATTGTCTACGTACCCAACGCAGACCGACTGCGGAAGCGGTGACACAACGTAGAGGAAGTAGTCGTATGTCTTCTCGATCCAACCGATCAAGCACCGAAACTACGGCACCTCCGAGTTCGAGCACACGTTCAGCTCGATGACGATCCCCGGACTCCGATCCAGCAAAGTGTCGGGGAAGAGTTCCGTCAGCACGACGGCGTGGTGACGATCTTGATGAACTACAGCAGCAGGGCTTCGCCTAAACTCCGCTACAGTATTATCGAGGAATATGGTGGCTGGGGGCGCCGCACACGGCTAAGGAATAGATCACGTGGATCAACTTATTGTCCTTTTGGTGCTAGCCCTGCCCCTCTATTTATATGTTGAGCCCCGGGGTCGAAACTTGGAGCAAAAGCCTCCTCAAAGTCGGTTTTGCCCGAAAGGCAAGAGTCCCACTCGGACTCCAGGACCAAACGCCACAATCCTTGGCATCTGGCCCAGACGCCATGGGCCTCGGCGTCTGGCCCAGGGCCAGACGCCAGGGTCTCCGGCGTTTGGCCCCCTGGCCTCCGCAAAACTCCTTTTGCACCGACCTAAAGCCTCATGGGCTTGACCCCTTGGCCTAACCATATCATCCAATATATGAATCTTTACGTCTCGACCATTTCGAGACTCCTCGTCATGTCCCCGATCTCATCCGGGACTCCGAACTCCTTCGGTACATCAAAACATGTAAACTCATGATATAACTGTCATCGTAACCTTAAGCGTGCGGACCCTACGGGTTCGAGAACAATGTAGACATGATCGAGACATGTCTCCGGTCAATAACCAATAGCGGGACCTGGATGCCCATATTGGCTCCTACATATTCTACGAAGATCTTTATCGGTCAGACCACATAACAACATACGTTGTTCCCTTTGTCATCGGTATGTTACTTGCCCGAGATTCGATCGTCGGTATCCAATACCTAGTTCAATCTCGTTACCGGCAAGTCTCTTTACTCGTTCCGTAATACATCATCTCACAACTAACATATTAGTTGTAATGCTTGCAAGGCTTATGTGATGTGTATTACCGAGAGGGCCCAGAGATACCTCTCCGACAATCGGAGTGACAAATCCTAATCTCGAAATACGCCAACCCAACATCAACCATTGGAGACACCTGTAGTACTCCTTTATAATCACCCAGTTACGTTGTGACGTTTGGTAGTACCCAAAGTGTTCCTCCGGTAAACGGGAGTTGCATAATCTCATAGTCATAGGAACATGTATAAGTTATGAAGAAAGCAATAGCAACATACTAAACGATCGGGTGCTAAGCTAATGGAATGGGTCATGTCAATCAGATCATTCAACTAATGATGTGACCTCGTTAATCAAATAACAACTCATTGTTCATGGTTAGGAAACATAACCATCTTTGATTAACGAGCTAGTCAAGTAGAGGCATACTAGTGACACTTTGTTTGTCTATATATTCACACATGTATTATGTTTCCGGTAAATACAATTCTAGCATGAATAATAAACATTTATCATGAAATAAGGAAATAAATAATAACTTTATTATTGCCTCTAGGGCATATTTCCTTCACTCAGAGAGTTTCACAAAGCCCCGGGCGCATGGGGGTCAAAAGACCCCGTGCGCACGGGGGCCAAAAGACCCCGTGCGCACGGGGTACTCAGAGAGTTACGCAGTACCCCGTGCACATGGGGGTGCAAAGACCCCGTGCGCACGGGGTACCCAGTAACTTTCTGTCACAAGCTATCTGAGTACCACAGGCACACACACTAGGATTTTAGGTGGAAGGAATGGGTAGTCTAAGTCTATAAGGTTAGGCAATGGCATTCCCACACAACTTTCATCCACACAAACCCCTCTTAATAGTGCGGTCTTTCCTACGACTCGAAGCAAACCAAAAACTAAAACCTTCAAAACGCCGGAAGACCACGCCTTTGTCCTTTTTGAAATGGGGGATCACACATCTCCATCAAGGAACACTTGGAACCAATATCCTGAGATAAACTTTAGTAACCGATATTAGTTCAACTAACCACATTATCATCACACCAAAATAGTATAAGTGCTACTTGCACTTTCAATCTCCCCCTTTTTGGTGTATTGATGACAATGTGGTAAGAGCATGGCAAAAATGATAAAGAGATACAAAGCCATGGGACAAAAAAGATCATGGTAGCTCCCCCTATATGTGTGCCTGGATAAAAGGAATGCTTGAGAATGCATCAAATACACACATAGGAGGCTCCACCAAGATTATTATTGACAAGACATGAGATCAATCATAATAAACCTATAATGGTGCCTAGATCTCATGACAAAGTGTGGTGAGCAAATATTGTGAGACACATAATAAGCAAGATGTGATAAACACAATAAGTACAATAATAAGGCTAGAGTCTCACAACCAACTGAGTAGCTGACACAAGCACACAACTGGAAAGTAAATAAGAGTATCTCAAGCCAGCTAAAACCAACCAACAGTGAGAAACACGAGGCTTGAGATCTCAACACACACAAAGCACACCCACGAACATACCACCCACGAACACACCACTCCTCCCCCTTTGTCATCAAGACAACAAAAAGGAGACAAATGGCGACACTCAGACCTGCTAGACAAGAGGAGGAGTGCTCGAGGCATCATCATCATCATCAAAATGCCATCCAGCCATCGGGAAAGATCGAGCAGTGGCCTCACTGTCGATGACCTCTAACCCTGGATCGACCTCCTCACCGGTTTCGGCACTAGCTGCCTTTTGCTCATGCCACATAAGCTTCTCCTTGTTGATTTCCTTAATCTGACGGTGCTGGATAGACTAGCACATCTTGAACAGAGACTTCTTCTCTCCCCTAGAAAAGATGGCCTCAGAACCAACAGACTTGGCCTTACCATGAGGGATCCGTGTAGTAGAGGACATGCCTGGAGTGAAAGTAGCATGATCCTCGGACCTAGGGTTGCGTCCCTTCTTCCTAGGAACATAAGGAGTAGGAGCAGCTGGGGTCCAGTTAGAATTGCACTTGGGAATAGAGGTCTTGAATGAGGCAATGTACTTGGGAGGACAGACGGACTCAATCAAGGTCTGTATGAATGGATCATAGATCAAGGACTTGTTCTCTTGCACACACTGACGGAGCTCATAGAACATGAAATCCAAAACATCCACTTTCTTCTTTTGATGAAGATACACAAAGATATCTAGCACGGAACTCCGGTTATTATGGGAATCGCCTGCCTTTGGAGTGAGGGTATACCTCAGGATATGGTGCATGGTGTCATAGAGGGGCAAGAGATTTTTGATGGACCCAGTGACAAACGACCTCTCTTGCTTGTATGCAAAATAAATCTCATCCTTAGTGCGCTGCCCATTCTCCCGAACCCTGCCAAACTCATCAGATGCAGCCTCGTCATCAATGAACGGGTAGGGAATGATCTCAGAGAACTTAGCCATAGGAGCAGGGCACCGATGTGTTCCGGACATCCACATGAGGGTGCGGGCAGAGTCATTGGAGAAAAACAAAGTGGCAAAGAACTGCATCACCAGATCTTCATTATAGGGATGGTTGAATGAGACAAACGGAATGAGACCCAATCTTTGAAGAGCGGAGTACATACTTGGATACAAATGATCATTGTCGCGCAAACTCTCAGTGTTGACTTGCTTGTGAGGAGCAAACTTCTTTGACTTGGTCATGAGAAGCTCATGATAGACCCTTTGCTGAAACTCGTTCTTGAAGCGGGGATCCACTCCCATACCAATGGCAGCCGCATAAGGATGGTTCTGTCTCTCAGCCCAAAGCTCCGACTTGGTCCACTTGGCAAGAGGCAAATTCCAGAGGTCACGCCCGCCCGGAATGGCTTGCTCGGGACTAGACACTTCTTCCTCCTCTTCATCCTTACCAACATGATAATCTTCTTCTTCTATCTCTTCATCATCATTGGGGTTGTCGTAGTGAGCATCTCTTGCGAGTCATATTCTTCCTAAGAATCATCGGAGGCCTCAACAATGGGCCGCTTTCAGGCTGCACGGTGAACACGGCCCTGTCCAGACCCAGACCCCTGACCCATGCCTTCAGATGGCTGGCGGTGAGCAATTGAGAATTCCTTGGTTCCTCCTTTTGGGCGCCTGCGACGAAGCTCAGCCCTCTTGTTAGCGGAATTTGAAACACACATGAACACCCAACAACACAAAGCACGGAACACAAATGAGTACAAGTGCAAGGTGGATGGCAAGGAGATAGATAGAAAGTCAGGTAAAAGTTCCTAGATAGCTCGTGCGCACGGGGGTTCAGACCCCGTGGGCACGGGGGTTCAGACCCCGTGGGCATAGGGGTCCCGTGCGCACGGTACAAGAACGTGGACATGGGGCCCCGTGTGCACGGGGGTCTAACACCTCGTGGACACGGGGGTCTAATACGTCTCCAACGTATCTATAATTTTTGATTGTTCCATGCTATTATATTATCTGTTTTGAATGATTATGGGCTTTATTTTACACTTTTATATTATTTTTGGGACTAACCTACTAACGGAGGCCCAACCCATATTGCTGTTTTATTACCTGTTTCAGTATTTCGAAGAAAAGGAATATCAAACGGAGTCCAAACGGAATGAAACCTTCGGCAGCGTGATTTTTTGGAAGAATATCACCCAGGAGACTTGGAGTTCACATCAGAAGAGCCTCGAGGAGGCCACAAGATAGGAGGGTTCCCCCCTACTGGGCGCGCGCCCCTGTCTCGTGGGCCCCTCGAGCACCCCCCGGCCGACTTCTTTTGCCTATATAAGCCTACGTACCCTAAAACCATCGAATATCAAGATAGATCGGGAGTTCCGCCGCCGCAAGCCTCTGTAGCCACCAAAAACCTCTTGGGAGCCCGTTCCAGCACCCTGCCGGAGGGGGAACCCATAACCGGTGGCCATCTTCATCATCCCGGCGCTATCCATGACGAGGAGGGAGTAGTTCACCCTCGGGGCTGAGGGTATGTACCAGTAGCTATGTGTTTGATCTCTCTCTCTCGTGTTCTCTCTCGTGTTCCCTTTAGGGCACGATCTTGATGTATCCTGAGCTTTGCTATTATAGTTGGATCTTATGATGTTTCTCCCCCTCTACTCTCTTGTGATGAATTGAGTTTCCCTCTTGAAGTTATCTTATCGGATTGAGTCTTTATGATGAGAACACTTGATGTATGTCTTGCCGTGTTTATCTGTGGTGACAATGGGATATCACGTTGTTGGAAATATGCCCTAGAGGCAATAATAAAAGGATTATTATTATATTTCCTTGTTCATGATAATTGTCTTTTATTCATGCTATAATTGTGTTATCCGGAAATCGTAATACACGTGTGAATACATAGACCACAACATGTCCCTAGTGAGCCTCTAGTTGACTAGCTCGTTCATCAACAGATAGTCATGGTTTCCTGACTATGGACATTGGATGTCATTGATAATGGGATCACATCATTAGGAGAATGATGTGATGGACAAGACCCAATCCTAAGCATAGCACAAGATCGTGTAGTTCGTTTGCTAGAGCTTTTCCAATGTCAAGTGTCTTTTCCTTATACCATGAGATCGTGTAACTCCCGGATACCGTAGGAGTGCTTTGGGTGTGCCAAACGTTACAACATAACTGGGTGACTATAAAGGTATACTACGGGTATCTCCGAAAGTGTCTGTTGAGTTGACATGGATCGAGACTGAGATTTGTCACTCCGTATGACGGAGAGGTATCTCTGGGCCCACTCGGTAATGCATCATCATAATGAGCTCAAAGTGACCAAGTGTCTGGTCATGGGATCATGCATTACGGTACGAGTAAAGTGACTTGCCGGTAACGAGATTTAACGAGGTATTGGGATACCAATGATCGAATCTCAGGCAAGTAACATACCAATTGACAAAGGGAATTGTATACGGGGTTGCTTGAATCCTCGACATCGTGGTTCATCCGATGAGATCATCGAGGAGCATGTGGGAGCCAACATGGGTATCCAGATCCCGCTGTTGGTTATTGACCGGAGAGCCGTCTCGGTCATGTCTACGTGTCTCCTGAACCCGTAGGGTCTATACACTTAATGTTCGGTGACGCTAGGGTTGTAGAGATATTAGTATGCAGCAAACCGAAAGTTGTTCGGAGTCCCGGATGAGATCTCGGATGTCACGAGGAGTTTCGGAATGGTCCGGAGTTAAAGAATTATATATGGGAAGTCGAGTTTCGGCCATCGGGAAAGTTTTGGGGTTCACCGGTATTGTACCGAGACCACCGGAAGGGTCCCGGGGGTCCACCGGGTGGGGCCACCTATCCCGGAGGGCCCCATGGGCTGAAGTGGGAGGGGAACCAGACCCTGGTGGGCTGGTGCACCCCCCTGCCCCCCTGCGCCTAGGGTTGGGAACCCTAGGGGAGGGGGCGCCTCCACTTGCCTTGGGGGGCAAGTTTCCCCCCTTGGCTGCCGCCCCCCTAGGAAATCCCATATCCTAGGGCCGGCGCCCCCCTTGGGGTCCCGATATAAAGAGGGGGGGGGGAGGGCAGCCGCACCCTTGCACTTGGCGTCTCCCTTCCCCCTTGCTACACCTCTCCCTCCCGTGGACGCTTGGCGAAGCCCTGCCGGATCCCTGCTGCATCCACCATCACGCCGTCGTGCTGCTGGATCTTCATCAACCTCTCCTTCCCCCTTGTTGGATCAAGAAGGAGGAGACATCACGCTGACCGTACGTGTGTTAAATGCGGAGGTGCCGTCCGTTCGGCACTAGGATCTCCGGTGATTTGGATCACGACAAGTGCGACTCCCTCAACCTCGTTCTCTTGAACGCTTCCGCTCATGATCTACAAGGGTATGTAGATTCACTCCTCTCTCTCATTGCTAGATGAACTCATAGATTGATCTTGGTGAACGTAGGAATTTTTTTATTATATGCAACGTTCCCCAACAGTGGCATCATGAGCTAGGTCTATGCGTAGTTCTCTTTGCACGAGTAGAACACAAATCTGTTGTGGGCGTAGATGTTGTCAACTTTCTTGCCACTACTAGTCTTATTTTGCTTCAGCGGTATTGTGGGATGAAGCGGCCCAGAACGACCTTACACGTACGCTTACGTGAGACAGGTTCCACCGACTAACATGCACTAGTTGCATAAGGTGGCTAGCGGGTGTCTGTCTCACCCACTTTAGTTGGAGCGGATTCAATGAAAAGGTTCCTTATGAAGGGTAAATAGAAGTTGACAAATCACGTTGTGGCTTTTTCGTAGGTAAGAAAACGTTCTTGCTAGAACCCTATTGTAGCCACGTAAAAGATGCAACAACAATTAGAGGACGTCTAACTTGTTTTTGCAGCAATTGCTATTGTGATGTGATATGGCCAAAAGTTGTGATGAATGATGAATGACATATTGTGATGTATGAGATCATGTTCTTGTAATAGGAATCACGACTTGCATGTCGATGAGTATGACAACCGGCAGGAGCCATAGGAGTTGTCTTAATTATTGTATGACCTGCATGTCAATGATTTAACGCCATGTAATTACTTTACTTTATTGCTAAACCGTTAGCCATAGTAGTAGAAGTAATAGTTGGCGAGCAACTTCATGGAGACACGATGATGGAGATCATGGTGTCATGCCGGTGACGAAGATGATCATGGAGCCCCGAAGATGGAGATCAAAGGAGCTATATGATATTGGCCATATCATGTCACTACTATTTGATTGCATGTGATGTTTATCATGTTTTTGCATCTTGTTTACTTAGAACGACGGTAGTAAATAAGATGACCCCTCATAATAATTTCAAGAAAGTGTTCCCCCTAACTGTGCACCGTGGCGACAGTTCGTTGTTTCGAAGCACCACGTGATGATCGGGTGTGATAGGTTCTAACGTTCACATACAACGGGTGTAAGATAGATTTACACATGCAAAACACTTAGGTTAACTTGACAAGCCTAGTATGTACAGACATGGCCTCGGAACACAGAGACCGAAAGGTCGAACATGAGTCGTATGGAAGATACGATCAATATGGAGATGTTCACCGATGATGACTAGTCCGTCTCACGTGATGATCGGACACGGCCTAGTCGACTCGGATCATGTAACACTTAGATGACTAGAGGGATGTCTAATCTGAGTGGGAGTTCATTAAATAATTTGATTAGATGAACTTAATTATCATGAACTTAGTCTAAAATCTTTGCAAAAATGTCTTGTAGATCAAATGGCCAACGCTCATGTCAACATGAACTTCAACACGTTCCTAGAGAAAACCAAGCTGAAAGATGATGGCAGCAACTATACGGACTGGGTCTGAAACCTGAGGATCATCCTCATAGCTGCCAAGAAAGCATATGTCCTAGAAGGACCACTAGGTGAAGCACCCATCCCAGAGAACCAAGAAGTTATGAACTCTTGGCAGTCACGTGCTGATGACTACTCCCTCGTTCAGTGCGGCATGCTTTACAACTTAGAACCGGGGCTCCAAAAGCGTTTTGAGCAACACGGAGCATATGAGATGTTCGAGGAGCTGAAAATGGTTTTCCAAGCTCACGCCCGGGTCGAGAGATATGAAGTCTCCGACAAGTTCTATAGTTGTAAGACGGAGGAAAATAGTTCTGTCAGTGAGCACATACTCAAAATGTCTGGGTTGCACAATCGCCTGTCCCAGCTGGACATTAACCTCCCGGACGAGGCGGTCATTGAAAGAATCCTTCAGTCGCTCCCACCGAGCTACAAGAGATTCGTGATGAACTACAATATGCAGGGGATGGTGAAAACTATTCCTGAAGTATTTTCAATGCTGAAGTCAGCAGAGGTAGAAATCAAAAAGGAACATCAAGTGTTGATGGTCAATAAAACCACCAAGTTCAAGAAAGGCAAGGGTAAGAAGAACTTCAAGAAGGACGGCAAGGATGTTGCCGCGCCCGGTAAGCCAGTTGCCGGGAAGAAATCAAAGAATGGACCCAAGCCTGAGACTGAGTGCTTTTATTGCAAAGGGAAGGGTCACTGGAAGTGGAACTACCCCAAATACTTAGCGGACAAGAAGGCCGGCAACACTAAAGGTATATGTGATATACATGTAATTGATGTGTACCTTACCAGTGCTCGTAGTAGCTCCTAGGTATTTGATACCGGTGTCGTTGCTCATATTTGTAACTCAAAGCAGGAGCTGCGGAATAAGCGGAGACTGGCGAAGGACAAGGTGACGATGCACGTCGGGAATGGTTCCAAGGTCGATGTGATCGCCGTCGGCACGCTACCTCTACATTTACCTACGGGATTAGTTTTAAACCTCAATAATTGTTATTTAGTGCCAAGTTTGAGCATGAACATTGTATCTGGACCTCGTTTAATATGAGATGGCTACTCATTTAAATCCGAGAATAATGGTTGTTCTATTTATATGAGAGATATGTTTTATGGTCATGCCCCGATGGTCAATGGTTTATTCTTAATGAATCTCGAACGTAATGCTACACATATTCATAGTGTGAATACCAAAAGATGTAAAGTTGATAACGATAGTCCCACATACTTGTGGCACTGCCGTCTTGGTCACATTGGTGTCAAGCGCATGAAGAACCTCCATGCTGATGGACTTTTAGAGTCTCTCGATTATGAATCATTTGACACATGTGAGCCATGCCTCATGGGCAAAATGACCAAGACTCCATTCTCCGGAACAATGGAGCGAGCAACCAACTTATTGGAAATCATACATACTGATGTGTGCGGTCCAATGAGCGTTGAGGCTCGCGGAGGATATCGTTATGTTCTCACTCTCATTGATGACTTGAGTAGATATGGGTATGTCTACTTGATGAAACACAAGTCTGAGACCTTTGAAAAGTTCAAGGAATTTCAGAATGAAGTAGAGAATCAACGTGACCAAAAAATAAAGTTCTTACGATCAGATCGTGGAGGAGAATATTTAAGTCACGAATTTGGTACGCACTTAAGGAAATGTGGAATCGTTTCACAACTCACGCTGCCTGGAACACCTCAGCGTAACGGTGTGTCCGAACATCGTAATCGCACTCTATTGGATATGGTGCGATCTATGATGTCTCTTACCGATTTACCGCTATCATTTTGGGGATACGCTCTAGAGACAACTACATTCACTTTAAATAGGGCTCCGTCTAAATCCGTTGAGACGACACCATATGAATTATGGTTTGGGAAGAAACCTAAGCTGTCATTTCTAAAAGTTTGGGGATGCGATGCATATGTCAAGAAACTTCAACCTGAAAAGCTTGAACCCAAGTCGGAAAAATGCGTCTTCATAGGATACCCTAAGGAAACCATTGGGTATACCTTCTACCTTAGATCCGAAGGCAAGATCTTTGTTGCCAAGAACGGATCCTTTCTGGAAAAAGAGTTTCTCTCGAAAGAAGTGGGAGGAAAATAGAACTCGATGAAGTACTACCTCTTGAACCGGAAAGTAGTGCAGCTCAGGAAAATGTTCCTGTGGTGCCTACACCGACTGGAGAGGAAATTAATGATGATGATCAAGGTACTTCGGATCAAGTTGCTACTGAACTTTGCAGGTCCACAAGGACACGTTCCACACCAGAGTGGTATGGCAACCCTGTCCTGGAAATCATGTTGTTAGACAACGGTGAACCTTTGAACTATGAAGAATCGATGGTGGGCCCAGATTCCAACAAATGGCTTGAAGCCATGCAATCCGAGATAAAATCCATGTATGAAAACAAAGTATGGACTTTGACAGACTTGCCCGATGATCGGCGAGCGATAGAAAACAAGAAGAAGACGGACGCAGATGGTAATGTTAGCATCTATAATGCTCGACTTGTTGCTAAGGGTTATCGACAAGTTCAAGGGGTTGACTATGATGAGACTTTCTCTCCTGTAGCGAAGCTGAAGTCCATCCGAATCATGTTAGCAATTGCCGCATACTATGATTATGAGATATGTCAGATGGACATCAAAACGACATTCCTTAACGGCTATCTTAAGCAAGAGCTGTATATGATGCAGCCGGAAGGTTTTGTCGATCCTAAGAATGCTAACAAGGTGTGCAAGCTCCAGCGATCCATTTATGGGCTGGTGCAAGCATCCGGAGTTGGAACATTCGCTTTGATGAGATGATCAAAGCATTTGGGTTTATGCAGACTTATGGAGAAGCTTGCGTTTACAAGAAAGTGAGTGGGAGCTCTGTAGCTTTTCTCATATTATATGTAGATGGCATACTTTTGATGGGAAATGATACAGAACTTTTGGACAACATTAAGGCCTACTTAAATAAGTGTTTTTCAATGAAGGACCTTGGAGTAGCTGCTTACATATTAGGCATCAAGATCTATAGGGATAGATCAAGACACCTCATAGGTCTTTCACAAAGCACATACCTTGATAAGATATTGAAGAAGTTCAATATGGATCAGTCCAAGAAAGGGTTCTTGCCTGTATTGCAAGGTGTGAGATTGAGCTCGGCTCAATGCCCGACCACGGCAGAAGATAAAGAAGAGATGAGTGTCATCCCCTATGCCTCAGCCATAGGATCTATTATGTATGCCATGCTGTGTACCAGACCTGATGTAAACCTTGCCGTAAGTTTGGTAGGAAGGTACCAAAGTAATCCCGGCAAGGAATACTGGACAATGATCAAGAATATCCTGAAGTACCTGAAAGGACAAAGGACATGTTTCTCATTTATGGAGGTGACGAAGAGCTCGTCATAAAGGGTTACGTCGATGCTAGCTTCGACACAGATCTGGATGACTCTAAGTCACAAACTGGATACATGTATATGTTGAATCGTGGAGCAGTAAGTTGGTGCAGTTGCAAGCAGAGCGTCGTGGCGGGATCTACATGTGAAGCGGAGTACATGGTAGCCTCGAAGGCAGCACATGAAGCAATATGGATGAAGGAGTTCATCACCGACCTAGGAGTCATACCCAATGCGTCGGGACCGATCACTCTCTTCTCTGACAACACTGGAGCTATTGCCCTTGCCAAGGAGCCTAGGTTTCACAAGAAGACCAAGCACATCAAGCGTCGTTTCAACTCCATCCGTGAAAATGTTCAAGATGGAGACATAGATATTTGCAAAGTACATACGGATCTGAATATCGCAGATCCTTTGACTAAACCTCTTCCGCGAGCAAAACATGATCAACACCAGAACTCTATGGGTGTTCGATTCATCACAATGTAACTAGATTATTGACTCTAGTGCAAGTGGGAGACTGTTGGAAATATGCCCTAGAGGCAGTAATAAAAGGATTATTATTATATTTCCTTGTTCATGATAATTGTCTTTTACTCATGCTATAATCGTGTTATCCGGAAATCGTAATACACGTGTGAATACATAGACCACAACATGTCCCTAGTGAGCCTCTAGTTGACTAGCTCGTTCATCAACAGATAGTCATGGTTTCCTGACTATGGACATTGGATGTCATTGATAACGGGATCACATCATTAGGAGAATGATGTGATGGACAAGAACCAATCCTAAGCATAGCACAAGATCGTGTAGTTCGTTTGCTGGAGCTTTTCCAATGTCAAGTATCTTTTCCTTAGACCATGAGATCGTGTAACTCCCGGATACGGAGTGCTTTGGGTGTGCCAAACGTCACAACATAACTGGGTGACTATAAAGGTATACTACGGGTATCTCTGAAAGTGTCCGTTGAGTTGACACGGATCGAGATTGGGATTTGTCACTCCGTATGACGGAGAGGTATCTCTGGGCCCACTCGGTAATGCATCATCATAATGAGCTCAAAGTGACCAAGTGTCTGGTCACGGGATCATGCATTACGGTACGAGTAAAGTGACTTGCCGGTAACGAGATTGAACGAGGTATTGGGATACAGACGATCGAATCTCGGGCAAGTAACATACCGATTGACAAAGGGAATTGTATACGGGGTTGCTTGAATCCTCGATATCGTGGTTCATCTGATGAGATCATTGAGGAGCATGTGGGAGCCAACATGGGTATCCAGATGCCGTTGTTGGTTATTGACCGGAGAGCCGTCTCGGTCATGTCTACATGTCTCCCGAACCCGTAGGGTCTACACACTTAAGGTTCGGTGACGCTAGGGTTGTAGAGATATTAGTATGCAGCAAACCAAAAGTTGTTCGGAGTCCCGGATGAGATCCTGGATGTCACGAGGAGTTCCGGAATGGTCTGGAGGTAAAGAATTATATATGGGAAGTCGAGTTTCGGCCATCGGGAAAGTTTCGGGGTTCACCGGTATTGTATCGGGACCACCGGAAGGGTCCCGGGGGTCCACCGGGTGGGGCCACCTATCCCGGAGGGCCCCATGGGCTGAAGTGGGAGGGGAACCAGCCCCTGGTGGGCTGGTGCGCCCCCCTGGCCCCCCCTGTGCCTAGGGTTGAGAACCCTAGGGGAGGGGGCGCCTCCACTTGCCTTGGGGGGCAAGTTTCCCCCCTTGGCCGCCCCCCTGGGGTCCCGATATAAAGAGGGGGGAGGGAGGGCAGCCGCACCCTTGCACTTGGCGCCTCCCTTCCCCCTTGCTACACCTCTCCCTCTCGTAGACGCTTGGCGAAGCCCTGCCGAATCCCTGCTGCATCCACCACCACGCCGTCGTGCTGCTGGATCTTCATCAACCTCTCCTCCCCCCTTGCTGGATCAAGAAGGAGGAGACATCACGCTGACCATACGTGTGTTGAACGCGGATGTGCCTCCATTCGGCGCTAGGATCTCCGGTGATTTGGATCACGACGAGTACGACTCCCTCAACCTCGTTCTCTTGAACGCTTCCGCTCGCGATCTACAAGGGTATGTAGATGCACTCATCTCTCTCGTTGCTAGATGAACTCATAGATTGATGTTGGTGAACGTAGGAATTTTTTTATTTTATGCAACGTTCTCCAACTCACGTGCCACTTGATGTTTGTTTTGGTGACCAACTTGCGGGTTCCGCCCATGAACCTATGCATAGGGGTTGGCACACGTTTTCTTGACTCTCCAGTAGAAACTTTGGGGCACTCTTTGAAGTATTTTGTGTTGGTTGAATAGAGGAATCTGAGATTGTGTGATGCATATTGTATAATCATGCCCACGGATACTTGAGGTGACAATGGAGTATCTAGGTGACATTAGGGTTTTGGTTGATTTGTGTCTTAAGGTGTTATTCTAGTACGAACTCTTGAATAGATTGATCCGAAAGAATAACTTTGAGGTGGTTTCATACCCTACCATAATCTCTTCGTTTGTTCTCCGCTATTAGTGTGTTTGGAGTGACTCTTTGTTGCATGATGAGGGATTGTTATATGATCTGTCTATGTTATTATTGTTGAGAGAACTTGCACTAGTGAAAGTATAAACCCTAGGCCTTGTTTCCTACCATTGCAATACTGTTTACGCTCACTTTTATCGCTTGCTACCTTGCTGTTTTTATAATTTCAGATTACAAATACCTTTATCTACTATCCATATTGCACTTGTATCACCATCTCTTCGCCGAACTAGTGCGCCTATACAATTTACCATTGTATTGGGTGTGTTGGGGACACAAGAGACTCTTTGTTATTTGGTTGCAGGGTTGTTTGAGAGAGACCATCTTCATCCTACGCCTCCTACGAATTGATAAACCTTAGGTCATCCACTTGAGGGAAATTGGCTACTGTCCTACAAACCTGTGCACTTGCAGGCCCAACAACGTCTACAAGAAGAAGGTTGTGTAGTAGACATCAAGCTCTTTTCTGGCGCCGTTGCCGGGGAGGCTAGGTAAACGGCACTCACACCCCGTGAACTAAGCTAATTTCCGGTGCCGTTGCCGGGGAGGTGAGTGGTTGAAGGTATATCTTTAGATCTTGCAATTGAATCTTTTTGTTTCTTGTTTTATCACTAGTTTAGTTTATAAAAGAAAACTACAAAAAAATGGAGTTGAGTTTGTCTCATACGCTTCGTCTTTTTAATATCTTTCGTGAGTATGATGAAAAGGAAAATTGTGCTCAAGTGCTAGAAGAAGAAATCTGTAGAATGTTTGTTACTAAATCTTTGAATGATGAGCATGATTGCAATGTTGTTAGTATGAACTCCTTGAATATCCATAGTACTAATGATGATTGCACTAGTTATGATGAAAATGTCTCCTATAAGCATGTTGATTTGTGTGGAGTAGATTGGACTTGCATGGACACACCAAATAGAGAAAATAGATATTGCAAGAGGCATAAGTATTTAAAAACTAAAGGTTTGCAAGAAAGTCTTGATAAGTGTGCTAGAAGATTCAATAATTTTCGTGCTCCTTGTGAACTTTGCAATGAACGTGGTCATTTTAAATCTCCAATGCAAATTGTTTCATGATCGAATCGTGTCCAAAAATTGTGATAACTTGATTACCCTTGGGCATCATAAAGATCTTAGTCTTCTTTTGGGGTATGAATAAATGAAACGTATAACTGAGGGTATTCCAAAATTTAATCTTGATAGATTTCTTGATTTTGATCTAGAGGATATTTATATGTTTTGTGCGGTGAATTGCATTGAAAATCCTTATATTGCCAATAACCTAAAGAAAAGGAAGCGAATAGAAGATGAAGAGAATAATAATGAAAGGGAAGAGGCTTCCCAATCTCCTCCTATTATTTCTTATGATGAATCAGGTAACGAGGATGAGCTTTCTATTCAACCAATCTCGTCAATAAGGAGCTCAAAGAGGAAGGTTGAACCCACACATGATGTGAAAAAGAAAAGGAAAAAAAGGAGCAACAAAGGTAGCAAGGTATCCCTCCCAAATGATATTGCTGCTACTACTCATTGTGATGATGATAATTGCTATACTATTGGTGCTATCCATACTATTGATGATGATTATGCTTATGATATGAAAAGGCCCAAGCTTGGGGAAGCTATGTTTGATGAGGATGAAATATTTGAGAATATATTTGCTGAAATTAATGATTGTCCCAAGCTTGGGGATTCTATGTTTAATGAAGATGATATTTTTAGCATCCCAAGTTTTGATATGCAAAGTTGTTATAATGATAGCATGCCTCTTTATGATGATTATATTGATGAAAGTGGGTTTGGAAGAGTGTCAACATTAGGAAGTAGTGATCCCACTATTTTGGAGGATGTTGAATCTTATTGTGATGAATATGAAAGTGGATTTGGAAGAGTGTCAACTTTATTTAGTGATTCCACTATCTTGGGAGAGGTTTCAATCGATTATGATGAGAACGAAGTTGCTACTTATGATAATTATTGTGATGAAACTTATGCTATAAAAAGTAGTGATGATTATATTTATAAAACTTGTCATGGTTATTATTACCCTTTTTCTGAACATTACTCTTTTAATGTGGAAATAATTTTTAGTGTTCAAGTCTCTTATGATACTCCCACCATTCCGAATGAGAAGAATTTTGCTTATGTGGAGAGTAATAAATTTTCTATGCTTGTAGATCATGAAAAGAATGCTTTAGGTGCTGGTTATATTGTTGAATTCGTTCATGATGATACTGGAAATTATTATGAGGGAGGAACATATGCTTGTAGGAATTGCAACAATATCAAGTTTCCTCTCTATATGCTTAAAATCTTGAAGTTATGCTTGTTTTACCTTCCTGTGCTAGTTGATTATTGTTCCCATAAGTTGTTTGCTCACAAAATCCCTATGCATAGGAAGTGGGTTAGGCTTAAATGTGCTAGTCATATGCTTCATGATGCTCCCGTTATGTTTCAATTCTTATCTTTTATGTGAGCATCATTGCCATCATCATGCCTAGCTAGAAAGGCATTAAAGAAAAGTGCTTGTTGGGAGACAACCCAATACTTAACCTTACTGTTTTTATGTGTCCACATTATTATGCTACTGTATAAATCATGTTTTATAGCTTTTATTTCAATAAAGTGCCAAGTAGAGCCTTTGGGAAGACTTGGGTGAAGTCTATATGATCTTTCTGTAAAAAACAGAAACTTTGCACTCACAATATTAGCTGCTATTTTTTACTGGAGAGTGCTTGTAGGTTGTATATTTTTGCATATGATTAATAGACAAATTCCTCATGTCCAGAAATTTATTTCATAATTTTTTGAGCTCCAGAAGTATACGTTTGAAACAGATTACTACAGACTGTTCTGTTTTTGACAGATTCTGTTTTCATTGTGTTGTTTGCTTATTTTGATGATTCTATGAGTAGTATCGGATGGTATGAACCATAGAGAAGTTATAATAAAGTAGATATTACACCAATATGAATTTATAATTAGTTCATTACAGTACCTAAGTGGTGATTTTATTATCTTATACTAACGGAGCTTACGAGTTTTGTTTTGAGTTTTGTGTGGTTGAAGTTTTCAAGTTTTGGGTAAAGATTCGATGGACTATGGAATAAGGAGTGTAAAGAGCCTGATATTGGGGATGCCCAAGGCACCCCGAGGTAATATTCAAGGAAAATAAAGAGCCTAAGCTTGGGGATGCCCCGGATGGCATCCCCTCTTTCGTCTTCGTTCATCGGTAACTTTACTTGGAGCTATATTTTTATTCGCCACATGATATGTGTTTTGCTTGGAGCGTCATTTTCTCTTGTTATTATTTGCTTGATGCTATTTAGAATAATTTTTTGCATCTTTAGTTTCAATAAAAAAGTCAAGGATAGCCTTTGCCATGCTTATTTTGCTACTATACATGTTGCTGTTTGAAAACAGAAAGTTTACCACTGTTGAAAAAATTCCCTAGAAAAGTCAGAGAATGGTATAGTGTTGAATCTTTTTGAATATTGAGATCTAATAAATTTATTACAGTGGGAATTTTCTCTCATAATTTTTGGAGTCAGGGAAGTATCTATACTCTTGCATTCTTTACAGACTATACTATTTTGGCAGATTGCTGTTATGTTTGCATTGTTTGCACATGTTTGCTTGTTTAATGATTTTATTTGAGGATAGGAGTATTAAATATGAAGAGACATTTAGTATTCAATGTTGAATAATAATTTTAGTAATTTGTTACAGTAGAAGATGATAAGGTTTTGCATTGGTTTATACTAACCTATCTCACGAGTTCTTGTTGAGTTTGTTGTGAATGAAGCTTTTGACAAAAAGAGAAACCATGACATGAAAGGAATTAAGGAGACACAAAAGCTCAAGCTTGGGGATGCCCAAGGCACCCCAAGATAATATTTCAAGAAGTCTCGAGCATCTAAGCTTGGCGATGCCCCGGTAGGCATCCCACCTTTCTTCTTCAACAACTATCGGCTAGTATCGGTTGAACCTAAGTTTTTGCTTCTTCACATGAGTCGTGCTATCCTTGCAATGTCATTTTATTTTGTTTTGCTTGATGCTTGAATACAATACCAAGATCTGAAATTCTTAAATGTTAGAGAGTCTTCACATAGCTGCACAATTATTTGACTACTCATTGAACTTCACTTATATCTTTCGGAGTAGTTTGTCGTTTGCTCTAGTGCTTCACTTATATCTTTTAGAGCACAACGGTGGTTATATTTTGAAGAAATTTCTATACTCTCATGCTTCACTTATATTATTTTGAGAGTCTTAAACAGCATGGTAATTTGAATGAAAACTATCATAGGAAGTGAATTGGATGCTATGATCAATATGTTGCTTGATAATTGTTTTGAGATATAAAGGTAGTAATGTTAGAGTCATGCTAGTGTGTAATTATGAAATTGAGAAATACTTTTGTTGAAGTTGGAAAGTCCTGTAGCATGCACGTATGGTAAAAGTTGTGTGACAAATTTGTTGCATGAGGTACTCTTTTGATTGTCTTCCTTATGAGTGGCAGTCGGGGACGAGCGATGGTCTTTTCCTACCAATCTATCCCTCTTGGGGCATGCATAGTAGTACTTTGCTTCTAGGGCTAAGTAGACTTTTGCAATAAGTATATGAGTTGTTTATGACTAATGTGAGTCCATGGATATACGCACACTCATCCTTCCACTTTGCTAGCCTCTCTTATTACCGCGCAACTTTCGCCGGTATTGAACCCATTATTTACCTTCCTCAAAACAGCCACCATACCTACCTATTATGGCATTTCCATAGCCATTCCAAGATATATTGACATGCAACTCTCCACCATTCCGTTTATTATGACACGTTCCATCATTGTCATATTGCTTTTTGCATGATCATGTAGTTGACATCGTATTTGTGGCAAGGCCACCTTCATAATTTTAATACATGTCGCTCTTGATTCATTGCATATCCCGGTACACCGCCGGAGGCATTCATATAGAGTCATATATTGTTCTAGCTTCAAGTTGTAATTCTTGAGTTGTAAATCCATAAAAGTGTGATGATCTTCATTATTAGAGCATTGTCTCAGTGAGGAAAGGATGATGAAGACTATGATTCCCCCACAAGTCGGGATGAGACTTCGGACTTTACAAAAAAAAGGCCAAAAAGAAAAAAAAAAGGGGAAAGGCCAAAGAAAAAAAAGGAAAGAAAAAATGGGAGAAAAGAGAAAAATGAGAGAAAAATAGAGAAGGGACAATGCTACTATCTCTTTTTCCACACTTGTGCTTTAAAGTAGCACCATGATCTTCATGATAGAGAGTCTCCTATGTTGTCACTTTCATATACTAGTGGGAATTTTTCATTATAGAACTTGGCTTGTATATTCCAATGATGGGCTTCCTCAAAAATGCCCTAGGTCTTCGTGAGCAAGCGAGTTGGATGCACACCCACTTAGTTCTTTTGTTGAGCTTTCATATATTTATAGCTCTAGTGCATCCGTTTCATGGCAATCCCTACTCACCCACATTGATATCTATTGATGGGCATCTCCATAGCCCGTTGATACGCCTAGTTGATGTGAGACTATCTTCTCCCTTCTTTTGTCCTCACAACCACCACCATAGTGCTATGTCCATGGGTTACACTCATGTATCACGTAAGAGTTGAAAAAAGCTAAAGCGCATTAAAAAGTATGAAACAATTGCTCGGCTCGTCATCGGGGTTGTGCATGATGGGAGTATTTTGTGTAATGGAAATGAAGCATGGCCTAACTATATGATTTTGTAGGGATAAGCTTTCTTTGGCTATGCTATTTTGATAGGACATGATTATTTGTTAGTATGCTTCGAAGTATTATTATTTTTATGTTTTATAAGCTTTTATCTTGAATCATTTGGATCTGAACATTCATGCCACAATAAAGAAAATTACGTTGAGAATTATGCTAGGTAGCATTCCACATCAAAAATTCTATTTTTATCATTTACCTACTCGAGGACGAGCAGGAATTAAGCTTGGGGATGCTTGATATGTCTCCAACGTATCTATAATTTTTTATTGTTCCATGCTATTATATTATCTATTTTGAATGATTATGGGCTTTATTATACACTTTTATATTATTTATGGGACTAACCTACTAACAGGAGGCCTAGCCCATATTGCTGTTTTATTACTTGTTTCAGTATTTCGAAGAAAAGGAATATCAAACGGAGTCCAAGCGGAATGAAACCTTCGGTAGCGTGATTTTTTGGAAGAATATCACCCAGGAGACTTGGAGTTCACGTCAGAAGAGCCTCGAGGAGGCCACGAGATAGGAGGGCACCCCCCCCTACTGGGCACGCCCCTTGTCTCGTGCGCCCCTCGAGCACCCCCCGACCGACTTCTTTCGCCTATATAAGCCTACGTACTCTAAAACCATCGAATATCAAGATAGATCGGGAGTTCCGCCGCCGCAAGCCTCTGTAACCACCGAAAACCTCTCGGGAGCCCGTTCCGGCACCCTGCCGGAGGGGGAACCCATCACTGGTGGCCATCTTCATCATCCCGGCGCTATCCATGATGAGGAGGGAGTAGTTCACCCTCGGGGCTGAGGGTATGTACCAGTAGCTATGTGTTTGATCTCTCTCTCTCGTGTTCTCTCTCGTGTTCCCTCTATGGCACGATCTTGATGTATCCCGAGCTTTGCTATTATAGTTGGGTCTTATGATGTTTCTCCCCCTCTACTCTCTTGTGATGAATTGAGTTTCCCTCTTGAAGTTATCTTATCGGATTGAGTCTTTATGATGAGAACACTTGATGTATGTCTTGCCGTGTTTATCTGTGGTGACAATGGGATATCGCCTGCCCCTTGATGTATGTTTTGGTGACCAACTTGCGGGTTCCGCCCATGAACCTATGCATAGGGGTTGGCACACATTTTCTTGACTCTCCGGTAGAAACTTTGGGGCAGTCTTTGAAGTACTTTGTGTTGGTTGAATAGATGAATCTGAGATTGTGTGATGCATATCATATAATCATGCCCACGGATACTTGAGGTGACAATGGAGTATCTAGGTGACATTAGGGTTTTGGTTGATTTGTGTCTTAAGGTGTTATTCTAGTACGAACTCTTGAATAGATTGATCCGAAAGAATAACTTTGAGGTGGTTTCGTACCTTACCATAATCTCTTCGTTTGTTCTCCGCTATTAGTGTCTTTGGAGTGACTCTTTGTTGCATGATGAGGGATTGTTATATGATCTATCTATGTTATTATTGTTGAGAGAACTTGCACTAGTGAAAGTATGAACCCTAGGCCTGGTTTCCTACCATTGCAATACCGTTTACGCTCACTTTTATCGCTTGCTACCTTGCTGTTTTTATAATTTCAGAATACAAATACCTTTATCTACTATCCATATTGCACTTGTATCACCATCTCTTCGCCGAACAAGTGCACCTATACAATTTACCATTGTATTGGGTGTGTTGGGGACACAAGAGACTCTTTGTTATTTGGTTGCAGGGTTGTTTGAGAGAGACCATCTTCATCCTACGCCTCCTAAGGATTGATAAACCTTAGGTCATCCACTTGAGGGAAATTTGCTACTGTCCTACAAACCTGTGCACTTGCAGGCCCAACAACGTCTACAAGAAGAAGGCTGTGTAGTAGACATCAGGGTCTCCCAGCGGCAGCCACTTCCAGATCGAGATCCGGGAGTGGGTGCAGCAGAGATACCAGGGAAACTAAGCACCTGATTACTACCTAGAGACAAGGTGTGGCCAGACGAATCTAAGGAGCAACGAAACCCTGGAGCTAGATAACTTGAGAGGCATTCATGGAGAGAGAAAAGGGAACAGGACAAACCGGAGGAGGACCCCATCTTGATGAAGATCCATGGAGCAAGACACCCGATGAAGCATGGAGGAGCTCCGGCGAGCGGAGGCGACGGCGGCGACGCAAGAGGCTTCCTGGGGAGTGGGGTAGGAAAATGGGTGGGAATGAGCCCGAACCCCCCCATGCTCGCCTCTATAGAGCCAAAATCCGCAGACCCCGTGTGCACGGGCTCAGTGAGGCCCGTGATCACGGGGGTCCCGTGCACAAGGTACAAAGCCCGTGGGCACTGGGTCCCCGTGTGCACGGTACAAGCCCGTGGGCACGGGGTATTCAGGAATATTTGACATGAGGGACTTTTTGAGGAAAGGGTTGAGTGTAGACTCTTACCCCTTCTTCACAAGGCACTCAGTCTATATTTCTGAATACGCCGCAAGATAGGTCATATCGCTATGAGAACGGTATATGTGGAGCACTTGTACCAGAAGAGAAACGAGAAACACCAAACGGAAAAACTAGGGAGAAAAGACAAGAAAACCAACACACCACACACACAAAGCAAACACGGACACAACCCTCGAGAGAGGGCAGTGGCTGAAGCCACCATGTTTGAGTTTATTTGGTATGGCACCCCGAAGATATGAACCTTGGGCCCAAGACCAATACTCATCTTTGAAGCACAAGTACCATCTAAAATGGCGAATGTGAAAGATTGTGTTTGATTTATGCACTTCTAGGATAAGATAGCTCATGAGTTGAGCTAGCTCCCCCTAGACATGTGCCTACATCTAGGCAAAATAATACAAGAGTATGAGTGTGTGAGCAAGGATTTCATCCCAAGTTACTTATATCCACGATATTTAGCTCATGCCCTAACTCGCGGAATCTTGCTTCTTCAAGAGGCTTGGTGAAGATGTATGCTAGTTGATTCTCGGTGTTAACATGTAGTAACTCAATGTTTCCCTTTGCCACATGATCTCTAATGAAATGTGGCGAATCTCAATATGCTTGGTATTGCTATGTTGAACCAGATCTCGACGATCTTGATTGCACTTTCATTGTCACGCCAAAGAGGTACTTCGTCACATTTGAAACCATAATCCATCAGAGTTTGCCTCATCCATAATAACTGAGCAGAAAAACTTCCGGCGGCAACGTACTCGGCTTCGGCCATGGAGAGAGATATACAATTTTGCTTCTTTGAAGACCAACTTACCAACGATCTCCCTAAGAATTGACAAGACCTGGAAGTGGACTTGCAGTCAACCTTGTCTCTGGCCCAATCTGAATCCGAGTAACCCATTAACTCAAATGATGATCCTTTGTGATACCAAAGGCCCAAGTTTGGGGTATGAACCAAATATCGAAGGATTCTTTTCACTGCCGAATAGTGGCTCTCCTTAGGAGCGGATTGAAATCTTGCATCCATACACACACTTAACATAATATCTAGCCTAGATGCACAAAGGTAAAGCAAGGAACCGATCATAGAGCGATATACCTTCTGACCCACTTCTTTACCATTGAGATAAAGATGAAGTTGACCATTTGTGGGCATGGGTGTCTTCATTGGCTTGACGTCTTGCATCTTGAACCTCTTGAGCATGTCTTGAATATAACGAGATTGATTGATGAAAGTTCCTCCTCTAAATTGCTTCACTTGAAAACCGAGGAAGACCTTCAACTCTCCCATCATGCTCATAGCAAATTCCTCAGTCATAAGATTCTCAAACTCAACATTAATAGCATGGTTAGTGGACCCAAAGATAATATCATCAACATATATTTGGCAGACAAACAACTCTCCTTTTACCCTCTTCGTGAAGAGAGTGGAATCTATTACCCCAATCTGGAACCCCTTCTCGCTTATGAATGTTGTAAGGTGATCATATCAAGCACGAGGTGCTTGTTTGAGTCCATAGAGTTCCTTATGGAGTTCATAAACGTGAGAGGGGTGATCGGGGTGTTTGAAATCGGGATGTTGCTTGACATACACTAACTCCTTAAGAGGACCATTAAGAAATGCGCTCTTCACATCCATTTGGTATAGTTTAAAATCATGATGAGAGGCATAAGCAAGCAAGATGCGAATGGATTCGAGACGGGCAACGGGGGCAAAAGTTTCACCAAAGTCCAAACCTTCAACTTGGGTGAAACCTTGTGCCACTAACCTTGCCTTGTTCCTTATTACTTGACCATGTTCATCTTGTTTGTTCTTGAAAATCCACTTTGTTCCAATGACATTATGATATTCCTTGGGTCTTTCCACGAGGGTCCACACTTTATTGCGGGTGAAGTTGTTGAGTTCTTCATGCATGGCATCTATCCAATCCGGATCGTCAAGTGCATCTTCCACCTTAAGGGGATCAACACAAGAGACAAACGAGTGATGTTCACAAAAGTTTGGCAAACGTCTACGAGTATTTACCCCCTTTTTTATGCTTCCATAGATGTTTTCGGTGAGATGTTGAAGATGTTTTAGCTTGGCGGCCACTTTTTGCTCTTTGAGGTCTAGCTCTTCTTCACTTGGTTTTGGACATGATGAATAAGCTTGCCCTTGGGATTGTTTTAGCCTTGGAGACACTCTTCTCTTTGCAACCACAAGTTCTTGCTCAATAGGAAGTGATGAAGATGAAGACACTTGTGGTTGGGGTTGATCTTGATCTTGATCTTGATCATGACTTTGAGCTTGATCTTGAGCCTCAATAATTGGTTCTTCATCATTTGGAAGAGCTTGCTCTCGATCTTGCTCAGGAAAATGAGGGACTTGATCTTGTTCTTGGATAGGTTCATGATCTCCCGAAGCATCTTGTACAAGTGGTGTTGATTATGATTTCCCTTGTGGAGACTCCACAAGAGGGGCTTTTACTCCTTCTTCTTCTACTTGGACATGGGGTGTTTCTTGTGGAAGAATGTGGCCTATCCCCATTGTCCTTATAGCTTGTGAAGGAGCCTCATCACCTACAACACTAGGAACAATTTGCTCCACACAGGAGCCATTATCTTCATCAAACTCCACATTTACCGTTTCCTCAATGCACCTGGTGGATTTATTGAGAACTCGGTAAGCATGAGAGTTTGATGCATATCCAACAAATATGCCCTCATAAGTTCTAGACTCAAATTTAGCTAACCGGGATTTCTTGTTTAAAATGAAACACTTACAACCGAATACCCGAAAGTATTTGACGTTAGGCTTTCTCCCGATTAGGAGCTCATATGAGGTCTTGTTCTTGAGCTTGTGAAGATAAAGCATGGCATGCGGTGTTGATGGCTTCGGCCCAAAGCTTGTATGGAGACTTGTACTCATCAAGCATGGTCCTAGCCATCTCAATAAGAGTCTGATTCTTCCTCTCTGCAACACCATTTTGTTGGGGAGTATATGGTGCAGCATATTGGTGCTTTATCCCCTCTTCACTCAAGAATTCATCCATTGTATAGTTCTTGAACTCGGTGCCATTGTCACTTCGAATTGCCTTGATCTCATAGTTATGTTGACGTTGAGCTTCGTTGGCAAAGTTGATGAAGGTTTCTTGAGTTTCATCTTTAGTCTTGAGAAAGAACACCCAAGAATATCTTGTGAAGTCATCAACAATGACAAGTCAATACCTCCTCCCTCCCAAACTATCATATGTTGGAGGCCCAAACAGATCCAAATGAATAAGCTCAAGGGGCCTCAAGGTGGTGATGACAAACTTCACTTTATGAGCTTTTTCATGAACCTTTTCGGCAATTTAAGCACTACAAGGACGATCTTTGGCAAAAGACACATTGGTTAGTCCAAGGATGTGCTCCCCCTTTAAGAGAGCTTGTAAATTTCTCATGCCCACGTGGGCTAGCCTACGGTGCCGTAGCCACCCCGCGTTGGCCATGTCCATTAGGCATGTTGCAAGGTGAGTTTTCTCTTTTGAGAAATCAACCACGTAAAGGTTGTACTCAACATGCCCAACAGAAACCACTTTGAGATTGCTTCTCTTAGAGACGATCACATGGAATTCACCGAAATGTGAATCATATCCGGCACGAGCCAATTGAATAGTTGAAAGTAAATTGTAGTGAAGGGATTGGACAAGCATGGCATTTGAAAGTGAAGAATCATTAGAGATTACCACCTTGCCCAAACCCAATACCTTTCCCTTGCTATTGTCACCAAAAGAGATGTTCGAAGAGTCCTTTGAGTGAATCAACGAACTCCACAAGCATCTCCCTTTCTCCGGCCATATGATTGGTGCATCCACTATCAATCACCCATTGAGTTCCACCGGAGACATAGTCCTACAAGAATCAAGCTTTGTTATAGGTACCCATTTTGCAACGGGTCCTGGTGAGTTAGCAACAAGGGTCTTGGGGCCCCAAATGGTCCAAGCATAATCATCATAGTTAGTCCCAACAAATTTTGCAAAGGTATAGCCATCATCTCCTCTCATGAGGACATAAGATGGATTATTCTTACTGGCAAAATTCTTGAGAGTGGCCTTGTCCCTAGTGACCTTGCCACTCCCAACACCCTCCTTTTCCTTATCCTTCTCCTTGTGCCCTTCTTGCACAAACACTACCTTTTGGGGAAGGGAAGGAGTCAGACCGATCTTCTTCTTGTTGTTCTTCTTCTTTTTCTTACCATTCTTAGATACGGGATCAAACCCAACTCCCTCCTTGGCAACACACTCCTTTTGGTTGCTCAAGAGGTCGTTTAGGTTTTTCTCCCCTTGGATGCATGATACAAGCCCTTTCTCAGTTTGGGCCTTCAACTTCTTATTCTCCTCTTGAAGGAGGTGCAATCATGAACAAAGTTAGCAGTATAAGCATCATCGTTTAAATCTATGTGAGATACAGAATTGAGAGCCTTAATGGTTGTAGCTTTTAGTTGAGCATAAGACTCGGTGAGGTCAATGAGGTCACCTTTGACAACCTGGGAACTAGTCACAAGGAACTCATGCTCCTCAACAAGTCTCGTGTGATCAACTAGAAGCTTTTCAACTCTAACGTTAAGAGCATCTTCGTTCTCAAGAGCAAGTTGCAAAGCATCATTGGTTTAACGAAGTCAATTTGATGATCCAATAAGGATTCCTCAAGTGATGCTCTCATAACATTCTCTTCATTAAGTTCGTGCTCGAGGAGATCAACTCCCTCTTTTTCCTCTATAAGGAGGTTTTCAACGTTCTCAATAAAGTCATCGCGTTTAGCAAGTGACTTAAGGAGATTGCCAAAACGAGCACGAGCTTCACCATGAAGAGTTTTCATGAATGCCATTAAGGATTCCTCATCATTATCCACGCCCTCATCACACTCATCCTCCACTATCTCACATGAGACATTGGGAGTGTAGTTGTCGGGTTTCTTGGATTGGGACTTTGTTTTTACCTCTTTGGCCTAGAGGCAAAAATAAAATGGTTATTATTATATTTCCTTGTTCATGATAATTTTCTATTGTTCATGCTATAATTGCATTAACTGGAAATTGTAATACATGTGTAAATACATAGACCACAACATGTCCCTAGTGAACCTCTAGTTGACTAGCTCGTTGATCAAGAGATGGTTATGGTTTCCTCACCATGGACATTAGATGTCATTGATAACGAGATCACATCATTAGGAGAATGATGTGATGGACAAGACACAATCCTAAGCATAGCACAAGATCGTGTAGTTCGTTTGCTAAAAGCTTTTCTAATGTCAAGTATCATTTCCTTAGACCATGAGATTGTGCAACTCCCGGATACCGTAGGAATGCTTTGGGTGTACCAAACGTCACAACGTAACTGGGTGGCTATAAAGGTACACTACAGGTATCTCCAAAAGTGTCTATTGGGTTGGCACAAATCGAGACTGGGATTTGTCACTCCGTATGACGGAGAGGTATCTCTGGGCCCACTCGATAATGCATCATCATAATGAGCTCAATGTGACTAAGTAGTTAGTCGCGGGATCATGCATTACGGAACGAGTAAAGTGACTTGCCGTTCACGAGATTGAACGAGGTATTGGGATACCGACGGTCGAATCTCGGGCAAGTAACGTACCGATTGAACAAGGGAATTGTATACGGGATTGATTGAATCCCCGACATCATGGTTCATCCGACGAGATCATCGTGGAACATGTGGGAGCCAGCATGGGTATCCAGATCCCGCTGTTGGTTATTGGCCACAGAGTTGCCTCGGCCATTTATGCATGATTCCCGAACTTGTAGGGTCTACACACTTAAGGTTCGGTGACGCTAGAGTTGTTTTGGGAATTAGTGTGCACTTACTGAATGTTGTTTGGAGTCCCGGATGAGATGCCGGACCTCATGAGGAGTTCCGGAATGGTCCGGAGGTAAATATTTATATATGGGAAGTCCTATTTTGGCCACCGGAAAATGTTCAAGATTTTTCGGTATTGTACCGGGAAGGTTCTAGAAGGTTCCGGAGTGGGGCCCACCTGCATGGGGGGACCCACATGAACGTGGGTAGTGGGGGCAAGGCCCCACACCCCTGGTCAAGGCGCACCAAGATCCCCCCTAAGAAGGAATAAGATCATATCCCGAAGGGATAAGATCAAGATCCCTAAAAAGGGGGGATAACAATCGGTGGGGAAGGGAAATGATGGGATTTCTTTCCTCCCACCTTTGCCAACGCCCCAATGGACTTGGAGGGAAAGAAACCATCCCCCTCCACCCCTATATAAAGTGGGGAGGTGCATGGGAGCTGCACACCCTTGCCCCTGGCGCAGCCCTCCCCCTCTCGAACTCCACCTCCTCCTAAGTAGTGCTTGGCGAAGCCCTGCCGGAGAACTGCAAGCTCCACCACCACGCCGTCATGCTGCCGGAGCTCTCCCTCAACTTCTCCTCTCCCCTTGCTGGATCAAGAAGGATGAGACGTCCCCGGGCTGTACGTGTGTTGAACGCGGAGGCGCCGTCCATTCAGCGTTAGATCGGATCTTCCGTGATTTGAATCGCTGAGAGTACGACTCCCTCATCCGCGTTCTAGTGACGCTTCCGCTTAGCGATCTTCAAAGGTATGAAGATGCTCAACCTCTCCCTCTCTTATTGCTAGAATCTCCATAGATTGATCTTGGTGATGCATAGAAAATTTTGAATTATTGCTACGTTCCCCAACAGTGGCATCATGAGCTAGGTCTATGCGTAGTTTCTATGCACGAGTAGAACACATGTACTTGTGAGCGTTGGTTTGTTCGATTTGCTTACCGTTACTAGTCCTATCTTGGCTCGGTGGCATTGTGGGATGAAGCGGCCCGGACCGACCTTACACATACGCTTACGTGAGACAGATTCCACCGACTGACATGCACTTGTTGCATAAGGTGGCTAGCGGGTGTCTGTCTCTCCCACTTTAGTAGGATCAGATTCGATGGAAAGGGTCCTTGTGAAGGGTAAATAGCAATTGGCATATCACCATTGTGGCTTTTGCGTAGGTAAGAAACGTTCTTGCTAGAAACCCATAGCAGCCACGTAAAACATGCAACAACAATTAGAGGATGTATAACTTGTTTTTGCGGGGTATGCTATGTGATGTGATATGGCCAAAAGAATGTGATGAATGATATATGTGATGTATGAGATTGATCATGTTCTTGTAATAGGAATCATGACTTGCATGTCGATGAGTCTGACAACCGGCATGAGCCATAGGAGTTGTCTTAATTTATTGTATGACCTGCATGTCAATGATAATGTCATGTAATTACTTTACTTTATTGCTAACCGTTAGCCATAGTAGTATAAGTAATAGTTGGTGAGACAACTTCATGAAGACACGATGATGGAGATCATGGTGTCATGCCGGTGATGAAGGTGATCATGCCGCGCCTCAAAGATGGAGATCAAAGGCGCAAGATGATATTGGCCATATCATGTCACTTTATGATTTGCATGTGATGTTTGTCATGTTTACATCTTATTTGCTTAGAACAACGGTAGCATAAATAAGATGATCCCTCACTAAAATTTCAAGAAAGTGTTCCCCCTAACTGTGCACCGTTGCGAAAGTTCGTTGTTTCGAAGCACCATGTGATGATCGGGTGTGATAGATTCTAACGTTCGCATACAACGGGTGTAAGCCAGATTTACACATGCGAAACACTTAGGTTGACTTGACGAGCCTAGCATGTACAGACATGGCCTCGGAACACAAGAGACCGAAAGGTCGAACATGAGTCGTATAGTAGATACGATCAACATGAAGATGTTCACCGATGATGACTAGTCTGTCTCACGTGATGATCGGACACGGCCTAGTTGACTCGGATCATGTATCACTTAGATGACTAGAGGGATGTCTATCTGAGTGGGAGTTCATTAAATAATTTGATTAGATGAACTTAATTATCATGAACATAGTTAAAAGGTCTTTGCAAATTATGTCGTAGCTTACACTTTAGTTCTCTATTTAAGATATGTTCGTAGAGAAAGTTTAGTTGAAAGTTGACAGTAGCAATTATGCGGACTGGGTCCGTATACTAAGCATTGTCCTCATTGCTGCACGGAGGGATTATGTCCTTAATGCACCGCTCAGTGTGCTGAACCTCGAATGTCGTCTGTGGATGTTGCGAACATCCGACATACACGTTTTGATGACTACATGATAGTTCATTGTGTAATAGTAAATGGTTTAGAATTGAGGCACCGAAGACATTTATGAAATGTCGCGGAACATATGAGATGTTCAAAGGGCTGAAATTGGGATTTCAGGCTTGTGCCCACGTCAAGAGGTATGAGACCTCCGATGAGTTTCTTAGCCTACAAACTAAGGGATAAAAGCTCAATCGTTGAGCATGTGCTTAGATTGTCTGAGTACTACAATCACTTGAATCGAATGGGAGTTAATCTTCCAGATGAGATAGTGATGTTTTTCCAAAGTCACTGCCGCCAAGCTACTAGAGCTTCATGATGAACTATAACATATCAGGGATAGATATGATGACCCTTGAGCTATTCGCGATGTTTGACACTGCGAAAGTAGAAATCAAGTAGGAGCATCAATTGTTGATGGTTAGTAAAACCACTAGTTTCAAGAAGGGCAAGGGCAAGAAGGGATACTTTGTGAAACAGAAAATCAGTTGCTGCTCTAGTGAAGAAACCCAAGGTTGAACCCAAACCCGAGACTAAGTGCTTCTGTAATGAGGGGAACGGTCACTGAAGCAGAACTACCCTAGATACTGGGTAGATGAGAAGGCTGGCAAGGTCGACAGAAGTATATTGGATATACATTATAATGTGTACTTTACTAGTACTCCTAGTAGCACCAGGGTATTAAAATACGGGTTCGGTTGCTAAGTGTTAGTAACTCGAAATAAAAAGCTACGGAATAAAAATAGACTAGCTAAAGGTGAGGTGATGATATGTGTTGGAAGTATTTACAAGGTTGATGTTATCAAACATCGCACGCTCCCTCTACCATTGGGATTGGTTTTAAACCAAAATAATTTTTATTTGCTATTTGCGTTGAGCATAGACATGATTGGATTATGTTTATCACAATGCAATTATTCATTTAAGGAGAATAATGGTTACTCTATTTATTTGAATAATACCTTCAATGATCTTGCACCTAAAATGAATGGTTTATTGAATCTCGATCGTAGTGATACACATGTTCATGCCAAAAGATATAAGATAGTAATGATATAGTACCACCTACTTCGTGGCACTACCATTTGATTCATATTGGTATAAAACGCATGAAGAAGCTCCATGTTGATGGATCTTTGGACTCACTCATTTTAAAAAGGTTTGAGACATGCGAACCATGTCTATTGGTATGTACGCATGAAGACTCCATGCAGATGGATCATTTGGACTCACTTGATTTTGAATCACTTGAGACATGCAAATCATACCACATGGGCAAGATGACTGAAAAGCCTCGTTTTAAGGAAGATGGAACAAGAAAGCAACTTGTTGGAAGTAATACATTTTTATGTGTGCAGTCCAGTGAGTGCTGAGGCACGCAATGGATATCATTATGTTCTTCCTTCACAGATGAATTGAGTAGATGCTAAGTATATTTACTTGATGAAACATAAGTCTAAATTATTGAAAGGTTCAAGTAATTTCAGAGTGAAGTTGAAGATTGTCGTGACAAGAGGATAAAATGTCTATGATATGATCATAGAGATGAATATCTGAGTTACAAGTTTGGTACAAAATTAAGACATTGTGGAAATTGTTTTACAACTAATACCGCCTGGAACGCCATAGTGTGATGGTGTGTCCGAACATCATAGCCGCACCCTATTGTATATGATGCATACCATGATGTCTCTTATCGAATTACCACTATCAGTTATGGGTTAGGCATTAGAGACAACCACATTCACTTTAAATAGGGCACCACGTAATTCCATTGAGATGACACCGTATGAACTATGGTTTAGAGAAACCTAAGTTGTCATTTCTTAGAAGTTTGGGGCTGCGATGCTTATGTGAAAAAGTTTTAGCCTGATAAGCTCGAACCCAAAGCGGTAAAATGCATCTTCATAGGACACCCAAAACAGTTGGGTATACCTCCTATTCCAGATCAGGAAGCAAAAGTGATTGTTTCTAGAAATGGGTCCTTTCTCGAGGAAAAGTTTCTCTCGAAATAATTGAGTGGCGGGATGGTGGAGACTTGATGAGGTTATTAAACCATCACTTCAACCAGTGTGTAGCAGGGCATAGGAAGTTGTTCCTATGGCGCCTACACCAGTTGAAGTGGAAGCTGATGATAGTGATCATGAAACTTCGGATCAAGTCACTACCAAACCTCGTAGGTCGACAAGGACGCGTACTACTTCAGAGTGGTACGGTAATCCTGTCTTGGAGGTCATGTTGCTAGAAAACAATGAATCTACGAGCTATGGAGAAGTGATGGTGGGCCCGAATTCTGACAAATGGCTCGAGGCCATAAAATCCGAGAGAGGATCCATGTATGAAAACAAAGTGTACACTTTGGAAGAACTGCTTGATGGTCGTAAGGCTGTTGGGTATATATGGATTTTAAAAGGAAGACAGACAATAATGGTAAGTGTCACCATTAAGAATGCTCAACTTGTCGCTAAGATGTTTTCCAACAAGTTCAAGGAGTTGACTACGATGAGACTTTCTCACTCGTAGCGATGCTAAGAGTCTGTTGGAATTATATTAGCACTTACTGCATTATTTATGAAACTTGCAGATAGGATGTCAAAACATTGTTTCCTCGAAGAGTTGCTTGAGGAAAGGTTGTATGCAATACAACCAGAAGGTTTTGTCAATCCTAAAAGATGCTAACAAGTATGTAAAGCTTCAACAATCCTTCTAAGGACTGGAGTAAGCATCTTGGAGTTGGAATATACACTTTGATAAGATGATCAAAGATTTTGGGTTTATACAAAGTTTATGAGAAACTTGTATTTCCAAAGAAGTGAGTGGGAGCACTGTAGAATTTCTGATGAGTATATGTTGTTGACATATTGTTGATCGGAAATTATGTAGAATTTCTAGAAAGTATATAGGGTTGTTTGAAAAGTGTTTTTCAATGGAAACCCTGGATTAAGCTACTTGAACATTGAGCATCAAGATCTATAAGGATAGATAAAAAAATGCTTAATAGTACTTTCAAATGAATACATACCGTGACAAGATTTTGAAGGAGTTCAAAATAGATCGGCAAAGAAAGAATTCTTGGCTGTGTTATAAGGTGTGAGTATTGAGTAAGACTCAAGAGCTAACCACGGCAGAAGAGAGAGAAAGGACGAAGGTCGTCCCCTATCCTTTAGACGTAGGCTCTACAGTATGCTATGCCGTGTATCGCACCTAAAGTGTGCCTTGCCATGAGTCAGTCAAGGTGTACAAGAGTGATCCATGATTGGATCATAGGACATCGGTCAAAGTTATCCTTAGTAACTAGTGGACTAAAGAATTTTTCTTGATTATGGAGGTGGTAAAAGAATTCATCGTAAAGGGTTACGTTGATGCAAACTTTGACCCTAATCCGGATGACTCTGAATAGTAAACCGGATTCGTATAGTAGAGCAGTTATTTGGAATAGTTCCAAATAGCGCGTGGTAGCTGCATCTACAAGATGACATAGAGATTTGCAAAGCACACACGGATCTGAAAGGTTCAGAGCCGTTGACTAATAACCTCTCTCACAAGCGAGATATGATCAAACCCCATGGGTGTTGGATTCATTACAATCACATAGTGATGTGAACTAGATTATTGACTCTAGTGCAAGTGGGAGTGTTGGTGTCAAAACCCGGCGGATCTTGGGTAGGGGGTCCGAACTGTGCGTCTAGGCGGATGGTAACAAGAGACAAGGGACACGATGTTTTTACCCAGGTTCGGGCCCTCTCGATGGAGGTAAAACCCTACTCCTGCTTGATTAATATTGATGATATGGGTAGTACAAGAGTAGATCTACCACGAGATCAGAGAGGTTAAACCCTAGAAGCTAGCCTATGGTATGATTGTTGTTCGTCCTATGGACTAAAACCCTCCGGTTTATATAGACACAGGAGAGGGCTAGGGTTACATAGAGTCGGTTACAATGGGAGGAGATCTACATATCCGTATCGCCAAGCTTGCCTTCCACGCCAAGGAAAGTCCCATCCGGACACGGGACGAAGTCTTCAATCTTGTATCTTCATAGTCCAGGAGTCCGGCCAAAGGTTATAGTCCGGCTATCTGGACACCCCCTAATCTGGAACTCCCTCAGTAGCCCCTGAACCAGGCTTCAATGACGACGAGTCCGGCGCGCAGATTGTCTTCGGCATTGCAAGGCGGGTTCCTCCTCCGAATACTTCGTAGAAGATTTTGAACACAAGGATAGTGTCCGGCTCTGCAAAATAAGTTCCACATACCACCATAGAGAGAATAATATTTGTACAAATCTAATCTGCTGATGTATTCCGCAGCGTGACATCACACCACGGCCAAGCCTGTATTCGAATCGTTTTACTGTCCCACCTCAGCGCGTTTAGCGAGGTGGTTTCCTTGGCATGTCTTGTCGAAGCAGAGATTGTGTCCCCTTTTTCCGGGATTCTCATCAATGCGGGCGTGGGTAACCCAACCGTGCCATTAATCACGGCGCTTGGGAGATAAGCAAGTTTTACCAGGCTGGTGGGGGCACATAGTTTCATCCGCCCATATAAGGGGATAAGGATCCACCTTTCTCATCTACGCCTTCTTCCTCCTCCGCTTATCCATTTCCGCGCACTCGAGCTCCAGCGCCCAAGTCTGCATTTCCCACCTCAACCTTCTCCAGCCATGTCCAGAGCGGGAGGTACGTGGATGGCCTCCTCCATCACGGAGGGGCACCTCAAAATGTTGAGGAAAGCCGGATACTTGTCCAACGACGTTGCGCACCGGCTCCCAGACGAGGGGCAGCTCATCCCCACCCCCAGGCCCCATGAGAGGGTGGTGTTCCTCCCCCATTTCCTCCGCGGACTGGGCTTCCCACTCCACCCATTTGTCTGGGGGCTCATGTTCTATTACGGCTTGGATTTCCATGATCTGGCCCCGAACTTCATCCTCAACATCTCGACGTTTATCGTCGTGTGCGAGGCCTTCCTTCGCATCAAGCCCCACTTCGGCTTATGGCTGAAGACCTTCAATGTCAAGCCGAAGGTAGTGGACGGCCAGCAAGCGGAGTGCGGAGGCACCATGGTGGGCAAAATGCCCAACGTCATATGGCTCGAGGGCTCCTTTGTGGAAACCATCAAAGGGTAGCAATCGAGGTGATTCTACATCATCGAGCCGCGTGACCCTGAATGGGCAGCGGCCCCCCGAATTCCAATCTGGTATCCCCACACGGCTCACCTCCTGGAAAGAGACGGGCCTGTCGTGGGGTAATTCGAGAGAGCTGACCGGACTCCAAACCTGCGTCCAAAACCTGGTGGACAAGAAGGTTAAACTTGTCAATGTAGTCCAGGTCATGATCTTCCGCCGGATCCTCCCGTGTCAACGACGGGCTTTTAACTTGTGGGAGTTCGACCCGGCCCAGCACCAAACTTTGTCCAGGCTCTTTGACACAACGCAAGAGGATGCCTAGAAGGTGCTATTCAAGGGCGCCGAGGTTCCCCCTCCCATTACCGAGGATCGCAGATTTTGTGCGAAGCGCCAAGCCAGCGTAGTAAGCTTGTTTTACCCTTTATGGGATACTTGTTTTTCATAGTTTGACTCTATGCGGGATCTAAGCTCCCGTTCCTTTGACAGGACTGGCAGAACAATTCCGGACAGATCGACTATCCGGCTCCTTTGCCCGAAGGCCCAGCAGATGCCCGCTTGGCGAAGCTGCTGGTCCCGGCACCTTACATGGTGCCGGAGAAGAAGGCCAAGAAGAAGGCCACGGGAACTCGAAAGAGTTCCCGGCGCCTGGTGTTGTCGGATTCATCGCCCGATGACTCCGAAGCGCACTCCTCCCACGGAGACGAGGAGGAGGAAGAAGAGGCCTCTCCCCCTCCAGCGGGGGGAGGAAAGAAAAGGAAGGCCACCCCAACTAGGGGGGCGGAGGGTCCAAGAAGGGAAGGACCCTTCCTCCGGACCACTCCACCGACGCCGACGACGGCGAAGAGGAGTGGCCATCAAGGGCCAAGCCCCTAGCGAAATCGTAAGTATCCGGATACCAGAATAACTCATGGTGTTCCTTTATTGCACAGTATCTTCTAACATCGAATATAATCATGCAGTCCACCCAAGGCCCGGCTCGACGCTTCATCGAGCGGCTCCCTGGATTCGTCGGATGTGAATAGTCTTTCACTCCCGACTGCTACCTCCCCTCGTCCTACGGACGATGCCGAGGTGGAGTCCCAAAAGGGGCCAAGCCAGGAGGAGGTGGTCCTGGAGGCGCCGCAAGGCGACCTCCCGGACTCCAGGCGCAAAGGGGAAAAAACCCCAAAGGGCGCTAAGTCCGGCCCTGGGCCAGACACCGCACCGGAACCTTCAGCGGTTCCGGAGTCCGGCAGGCGGCCCCCTAGTAAGAAGGGCAAGCCTACGATGCCAGTGACCTCCGTCCAACCGGAGGCACCGGATAATTTGCTGGAGGTGCTTAATGGCGCCTCCATCGACGAGGAGCACCGCACTATTATGAGTGCGGTGATCCAGAAGGTTCAGTCCGCCAAGAGCGGGCTGACGAAAGCATGTGCCAGCCTTCTAACAGGCTTTGAGGTATGTATTTAAGATATGTAAAAATATTACCGCATAGACAGTAGCCCCTGATGCTCAGTTTGGTGTTCGGAAAGAAAAGCCGGACTGAGGATCTAAAAAGATATACGCAGGAGTCTAACATAAGTATGTCAATATGGGAATGTAGGCTGCACTGCTGACCTCTGCCGCACTGACTACGAAGGTCGATGAATTAAAGCAGAGCCTCGAGCGGTCCGAGAACGAGCTCGGCCTTGCCAAGAAGCAGCTCGAGGACAAGGAAGGTAAGTAATACCTTATGTAAGTATATAAAAAGATCTGGTTGCAAATAATGATAGGACCAACGTGAGTATTACAGGGGCCACAACCGAGGTGGCGACCCTGAAGGCGTCGCTGTCCAAGGCCGAAAACAATGCGGCCGTGGAGCGCACCGAGCGAGAAAAGCAGGAGGCACGAGTGGCGGAGGTGCAGCAAGAGCTCCACGCTCTTGTGAAAAAACACGAGAGTTTGGAGCTTGACTCAAAGACTCGAGAGTCCGAGCTTGCCTCCGCCCTTGAGGGCGCCAAATCTGCCAAGGCCGAAGCCCAAAAAGCCCTCCAAGAAATTGAGGCGATGAAGAAGATAGCGGCGGGTAAGGCATTCTTTATGCAAAGCAAGCACGTGAAAGTGAATGACTTGTTACTTACCCGAGTCCGGAGCTCTCAAGGAGCATTCGCAGATCTGCCCCGTAGTGTGTCCGATGCTTGCCGCATTCTACCAAGCCGAGGAAGGGAGCTCGACGGAGAAGGTGTTCTGGTCCCAGTATGTTGAGGCCGGACACCCGGTGCCCTTGAGCGACCAGCTGAAGCAGCTGGTCGAGCTCCATAAGGTAGCCGAACAGGCGATGAAGGGCCTTATAGGCCGGCTATGGCCTGGGGAGGTCATGCCTGGGAGCTACTTTGGGCTGGTGAGGCGGCTGGTGGATGCCTGTCCATGGCTTGAAATCATCAAGCGCTCTGTATGCATCGAAGGCGCCCGTAGGGCCCTTGCCCGTGTTAAAGTACACTGGGGCAAGATGGATGCTGAGAAGCTGGTGACAGATGGGCCACCAAAGGGGAAGGAGCATCGCAAGCCCGAGTTGTATTATGAGGGCGTTCTGAAGGGTGCCTGCCTTGTGGCGAATGAGTGTTCCAAGGATGTAATGTTTGAGTAAACTCCCATGCCACGAGTGCTGGGGTGTTCGGGATAAACCTGAGCGCTCTTGTTCCCATTATTGGGTCCTTCGAGGGAGGCACTCAGCACAATGAACAAGGCAATCAGACTATAATGCTTTATCACTCTCACTTAGCCATAGAATTCTATAATTTTAAATTTCGGCGAAGCCCCTAGTATTCGGAAGACCGAGTTCGGGGCGCTATCCACGCCTAGGCCGGACAAAGCCAGCTCCTCGCTCTAAGCGACATAAGTATTTAGGGACTCGAAAACCTCTCGAACAGCGACCGGCTCTCGCCCTATCATGACGGTCAGTTTTAGCTTTCTCTACTGAGGTGCTTAACCCAGCTCAACCGGGGCACAATCGCAGTAGTTCTCCCAGCGCTACCTTAGCCGATATAACGGAACGTAAGGTACCAAAACATGGGAGCCGGGCAAACCCAACTATTGACCCAAGACATGATTCGGAGCCGATGCATATAATGCTATAAGTTCGGGGTGCCGCACTCGTGAGAGTGTTCGGACTTCTCACACCATATTCTGGGGTACTTAAGCCCCTAGTGTATTGGCCGTACCAAAGTGTACGGTTGCATAATGTCATAACTGAACATATTTACATAAAAAATGAATGCAATAATAGACAAGAGCTATGTATTGTTTATTAAAAGGCTGATGTGAAAGCAGAACGATACAAATAGTGCGATAAGCAAGAGATGGGATTATTTGACATGTCCCCCTCCAGGGGCAAGCTGCGAGACTTTATGTAAGACAGTTATTTAGCTCGTTATAGAGACCACCTGGACATTCGACGTAGCTTGCTGCCTCCCTGGCTGTTGCATCGTGTGTTCGACGATCGTACTGCCGGAAAGGCCTTCCGGAGAGTGGAGTCCTGAAAGTAAGAAAAAAGAAATGACTAGTGTGGTTGAGCCGTATTTCGGGCGTGCCGTGGTTGTGCCCCTCCCCTTATGCCCATGGTATTTCCAGAGCATAATTATGTATGTGCGGTACTGGTTTCGCAATTTCGCGAGGGCTAGGGTTGGGGCCGCACTGCTATGCTTTCTCGGAACATGCCAGGAGGTCTTGTTGTAGGTTACTCCGGGCGCGCTTGACGGTGTCCGAACGTTTAATAGCTGGACTGGAGAATTGCCTTGAGAGGCTACTTTGTACTTCCGCCGCGAGGGCCGCCGTATGCTCCTCCGTTCGGAGAGAGCGTTCGGTGTTTCCATTCACCGTAATGACTCCTCGAGGGTCTGGCATCTTGAGCTTGAGGTATGCATAGTGCGGCACCGCATTGAACTTTGCAAATGTGGTTCATCCGAGCAGCTTGTGATAGCCACTGTGGAACGGGACTATCTCGAAGATTAACTCCTCGCTTTGGAATTTATCCGGGGATCCGAAGACCACTTCGAGTGTAACTGAGCCTGTACAGTTGGCCTCTCGCCTGGTATGACGCCTTTAAAGGTCGTCTTTGTGGGTTTAATCCTTGAGGTATCTATGCCCATTTTTTGCACTGTATCTTGATAAAGCAGGTTCAGGCTACTACCGCCGTCCATAAGGACTATAGTGAGGTGAAATCCGTCAATGATTGGGTCTAGAACCAATGCGGCGAATCCGCCGTGGCTGATGCTAGTGGGGTGGTCCCTTCGATCAAAAGTGATCGGGCAGGAGGACCATGGGTTGAACTTTGGGGTGACTGGCTCCAACGCATATATGTCCCTGAGTGCATGCTTCCGCTCCCTTTTGGGGATATGGGTTGCGTATATCATGTTCACCGTCCGCACCTGTGGGGGAAAACCCTTCTGTCCCCTATTGTTTGGTGGCTGGGGCTCCTCCTCGTCATTGCTATGCAGCCCCTTGTCTCTGTTTTCGGCACTTAACTTGCATGCCTGCTTGAACACCCAACAATCCCTGTTGGTGTGATTGGCTGGTGTTTCGGGGGTGCCGTGTATCTGGCACGAGCGATCGAGTATTCGGTCCAAACTGGACGGGCCCGGAGTATTTCTTTTGAATGGCTTTTTCCACTGACCGGGTTTAGAGCCTCTGAATCCGACATTAACTATTGTATCCTCAGCATTGTCGTCGTTAATGCGGCGCTTGTGCTTGTTGTGACGCGACCTGCCATTGTTGTCATTGGTATCCGAATTACCAGGGCTCTTGGTCATGTTATTACTACGAGCTAGCCAGTTGTCTTCTCCCGTGCAAAAGCGGGTCATGAGTGTTGTGAGGGCTGCCATGGATTTCGGCTTTTCCTGTCCTAGGTGCCGGGCAAGCCATTCGTCATGGATATTATGTTTGAAGGATGCGAGGGCCTCTGTGTCCGGACAGTCGACTATTTGATTTTTCTTGGTTAGGAACTGTGTCCAGAATTGTCCGGCGGATTCCTCTGGCTGCTGAATTATATGGCTTTGGTCATCGGCGTCTGGTGGTCGCACATAGGTGCCCTGGAAATTGTCGAGGAATGCGGCTTCCAGGTCCTCCAAGCAACCAATTGACTCTGCTGGCAAGCTGTTAAGC
Organism: Triticum dicoccoides; assembly: GCF_002162155.2. Taxonomy (NCBI): domain Eukaryota; kingdom Viridiplantae; phylum Streptophyta; class Magnoliopsida; order Poales; family Poaceae; genus Triticum; species Triticum dicoccoides. The sequence goes on along the minus strand of NC_041387.1, from coordinate 529,832,079 downwards.
CAATGCCGAGCTGGTCCTTTAAGCTTGAGTGGGAGGTATTAGATAGCGTGTAGATCATCACCGTGGGCCATGTGGATATGAAGGAGATAATCCTTGATCCATACCGCAGGATCTGTTGTGCCATCGTATGATTCGATGTTTACGGGTTTAAAACCCTCGGGGATTTGATGATCCATTACTTCATCTGTGAAGCATAGTGGGTGTGCGGCGCCTCTGTACTGGGCTATATCACGACGTAGCCCAAATGAGCTTTGTCTGCTGTGTTCGACCTGGTCGTATTTGCCATATCCGGTGTGACGGTTATCGTCATGTGTCGTGGGGCACCCACGCGATCCGTAGATCGATCTTGTTTGCCTTGCCTTGTCCTCCAATATGTCTCGCAGGTCTAGCGCATTTCCCCATGCCTTAGTATTTTTGAGCGACGCCGGGGTGCGCCTTGAGTGGATGGCCGAGAGGCCTCTCTGTCGCGGCCACGAGGTGGCCGGTCAGCCGCGTCGTGCGCTGGTGATGTAGGTTTAGGTGCTTCCTCCTCTAATCGGGGTAGCAGCCTGCGCTTTGGGTAGCTCTTGGAGGGGCGTTCGAGTTCGTACTCTTTGGCCGCAAGGACTTCAGTCCATCTGTCGGCTAGCAAGTCTTGGTCAGCTCTAAGCTGCTGCTGTTTTTTCTTGAGGCTGCTCGCCATGGCCATAAGCGTGCGTTTGAAATGCTCTTGTTCGACGGGATCCTCAGGCACGACAAATTCATCGTCGTCGAGGCTTGCCTCGTCTTTGGAGTGAGGCATGTAATTAACATCCTCTACCTCTTTGTCTGCCGCTCTCTCATGAGGGCTGGCTTCTCCATCCTCTTGTGCTGAATCCTGCTGGAGGGGGTTGTCTTCGGCACTGTCCGGGGTGTTATTATCTCCCGTGCCGGAATCGCTCTTTTTGCTTTGGCGGGATTTAGAGCGGCGCCGCTGATGCTGGCGCTTAGGCTGCTTCTTGGAGGGGTCATCCTCCATTGTTCCATTGTCATTCCCTTCTTTTGGGGTGTCCACCATGTATATGTCGTATGACAAGGTGGCCTTCCAGTGCCTTATAGGCGCTGGTTCTTGGTTGTCTCCTGCATCGGCGTTCATACCATCGATGTCTTCGGAGTCGTAGTCAAGCATGTCGGTTAAATCATCAACTGTGGCTACGAAGTGGGTGGTGGGTGGGCTTTGAATTTCTTCGTCATCCGCATCCCAACCTTGCTGACCATAGTCCGGCCAGGGCTCTCCTGATAAAGAGAGAGACTTTAGTGAATTCAGAATGTCGCCGAAGGGCGAGTGCTGAAAGATGTCCGCGGCGGCAAACTCCATGATCGGTGCCCAATCGGGTTCAATCGGCAGGGGTGCGGAAGGTTCGGAGTCCGAAAAGGAGTCCGGCACCTTGGAGTCACAAGCTTCGCAAAGGACAAGACTGGTGTTCGGCTCGATCGCCGTAGAGATTGCAGCCCCCGAGGCGGTGTCCAGCCACCCGTCCTCGATTGGCGTAGTCGGCTCCGAGCTAAGGTCGGAGCGGACACTGGGGCGGCCCCCTGGGCACTGTTCGGCGGCAGAGCTAGATCATGCCCATCGTGACAGTGCGGCGCGCTCGGCTGTGGCTCGAACCCGTCGAAGATCAAGTCTCCGCGGATGTCAGCCGTGTAGTTCAAACTTCCAAATCTGACCTGATGGCCAGGGGCGTAGCTTTATATCTGCTCCAGATGGCCAAGCGAATTGGCCCGCAGTGCAAAGCCGCCGAATATGAAGATCTGTTCGGGGAGAAAAGTCTCACCCCGGACCGCATCGCTGTTGATGATTGGAGGAGCCATCGGGCCTAAAGATGACGACACAGAGGAACTCTCAATGAAAGCACCAATGTCGGTGTCAAAACCGGCGGATCTCGGGTAGGGGGTCCCGAACTGTGCGTCTAGGCGGATGGTAACAAGAGACAAGGGACACGATGTTTTTACCCAGGTTCGGGCCCTCTCGATGGAGGTAAACCCCTACTCCTGCTTGATTAATATTGATGATATGGGTAGTACTAGAGTAGATCTACCACGAGATCAGAGAGGCTAAACCCTAGAAGCTAGCCTATGGTATGATTGTTGTTCGTCCTACGGACTAAAACCCTCCGGTTTATATAGACACCGGAGAGGGCTAGGGTTACACAGAGTCGGTTACAATGGGAGGAGATCTACATATCCGTATCGCCAAGCTTGCCTTCCACGCCAAGGAAAGTCCCATACGGACACGGGACGAAGTCTTCAATCTTGTATCTTCATAGTCCAGGAGTCTGGCCAAAGGTTATAGTCCGGCTATCTGGACACCCCCTAATTCGGAACTCCCTCAGGGAGACTGTTGGAAATATGCCCTAGAGGCAATAATAAAATGGTTATTATTGTATTTCCTTGTTCATGATAATTGTCTATTGTTCATGCTATAATTGTATTAACTGGAAACTGTAATACATGTGTGAATACATAGACCACAACATGTCCCTAGTGAGCCCCTAGTTGACTAGCTCGTTGATCAAGATATGGTTATGGTTTCCTGACCATGGACATTAGATGTCATTGATAACGGGATCACATCATTAGGAGAATGATGCGATGGACAAGACCCAATCCTAAGCATAGCACAAGATCGTGTAGTTCGTTTGCTAAAAGCTTTTCTAATGTCAAGTATCATTTCCTTAGACCATGAGATTGTGCAACTCCCAGATACCGTAGGAATGCTTTGGGTGTACCAAATGTCACAACGTAACTGGGTGGCTATAAAGGTACACTACAGGTATCTCCAAAAGTGTCTGTTGGGTTGGCACGAATCGAGACTGGGACTTGTAACTCCGTATGACGGAGAGGTATCTCTTGGGCCCACTCGGTAATGTATCATCACAATGAGCTCAATGTGACTAAGTAGTTAGTCGCGGGGTCATGCATTACAGAACAAGTAAGGCGACTTGCCGGTAACGAGATTGAACGAGGTATTGGGATACCGACGATCAAATCTCGGGCAAGTAACATACCGATTGACAAAGGGAATTGTATACGGGATTGATTGAATCCCCGACATCATGGTTCATCCGATGAGATCATCGTGGAACATATGGGAGCCAACATGGGAATCTAGATCCTGCTATTGGTTATTGGCCAGAGAGATGTCTCGGTCATGTCTGCATGATTCCCGAACCCGTAGGGTCTACACACTTAAGGTTTGGTGACGCTAGAGTTGTTATGGGAATTAGTGTGTAGTTACCGAATGTTGTTCGGAGTCCCAGATGAGATCCCGGACGTCATGAGGAGTTCCGGAATGGTCCGGAGGTACATATTTATATATGAGAAGTCCTATTTTGGCCACTGGAAAATGTTTAGGATTTTTCGGTATTATACCTGGAAGGTTCTAGAAGGTTCCGGGGTGGGCCCACCTGCATGGGGGGACCCACATGAAATTGGGTAGTGGGGGCAAGGCCCCACACCCCTGGTCAAGGCGCACCAAGATCCCCCCTTAGAAGGAATAAGATCATATCCCGAAGGGATAAGATCAAGATCCCTAAAAAGGGGGGATAACAATCGATGGGGAAGGGAAATGATGGGATTTCTTTCCTCCCAGCTTTGCCAACGCCCCAATGGACTTGGAGGTAAATAAACCAGCCCCCTCCACCCCTATATAAAGTGGGGAGGTGCATGGGAGCTGCACACCCTTGCCCCTGGCGCAGCCCTCCCCCTCTCCAACTCCACCTCCTCCTCAGCAGTGCTTGGCGAAGCCCTGCCGGAGAATTGCAAGCTCCACCACCACGCCGTCGTGCTGCCGGAGCTCTCCCTCAACTTCTTCTCTCCCCTTGCTGGATCAAGAAGGAGGAGACGTCCCCGGGCTATACGTGTGTTGAACACGGAGGCGTCGTCCATTCGGCGTTAGATCGGATCTTCTGCGATTTGAATCACCGCGAGTACGACTCCCTCATCCGCATTCTAGTGACGCTTCCGCTTAGCGATCTTCAGAGGTATGAAGATGCTCATCTCTCCCCCTCTTATTGCTAGAATCTCCATAGATTGATCTTGGTAACACATAGAAATTTTTTAATTATGCTATGTTCCCCAATAGTTGCGGCCCTAGCTGCCTTTTGCTCACGCCACATAAGCTTCTCCTTGTTGATTTCCTTAATCTGACGGTGCTGGATAGACTGGCACATCTTAAACATGTTGCTCAAGGTCTTGAACAGAGACTTCTTCTCTCCCCTAGCAAAGATGGCCTCAGAACCAACAGACTTGGCCTTACCACGAGGGATCCATGTAGTAGAGGACATGCCTGGAGTGAAAGTAGCACAATCCTCAGGCCTAGGGTTGCGCCCCTTCTTGCTAGGCACATAAGGAGCAGGAGCAGCTGGGGTCTAGTTAGAACTGCGCTTGGGAATAGAGGTCTTGAATGAGGCAATGTACTTGGCAGGACAGACAGACTCAATTAAGGTCTGTATGAATGGAGCATAGATCAAGGACTTGTTCTCTTGCACACACTGATGGAGCTCATAGAACATGAAATCCAAAACATCCACTTTCTTCTTCTAATGAAGATACACAAAGATATCTAGCATGGAACTCCGGATGTTATGGGAATCGCCTGCCTTTGGAGTGAGGGTATACCTCAGGATATGGCGCATGGTGTCATAGAGGGGCAAGAGATCTTTGATGGACCCAGTGACAAATGACTTCTCTTACTTGTATGCAAAATAAATCTCATCCTTAGTGCACTGCCCATTCTCCCAAACCCTGCCAAACTCATCAGATACAGCCTCGTCATCAATGAATGTGCAGGGAATGATCTCAGAGAACTTAGCCATAGGAGCAAAGCACCGATGTGTTCCGGACATCCACGTGAGGGTGCGGGCAGAGTCGTTGGAGAAAAACAAAGTGGCAAAGAACTCCATCACCAGATCTTCATTATAAGGATGGTTGAACGAGACAAATGGAATGAGACCCAATCTTTAAAGAGCGGAGTACATACCGGGATACAAATGATCATTATCGCGCAAACTCTCAGTGTTGACTTGCTTGTGAGGAGCAAACTTCTTTGACTTAGTCATGAAAAGCTCATGATAGACCCTTTGCTGAAACTCGTTCTTGAAGCGGGGATCCACTCCCATACCAATGGCATCCGCATAAGGATGGTTCTGTCTCTCAGCCCAAAGCTCTGGCTTGGTCCACTTGGCAAGAGGCAAATTCAGGAGGTCACGCCCGCCCGGAATGGCTTGCTCGGGTCTAGACACTTATTCCTCCTCTTCATCCATATCAACATGATCATCTTCTTCTTCTATCTCTTCATCATCATTGGGGTTGTCATAGTGAGCATCATCTTGCGAGTCATATTCTTCCTCAGAATCATCGGAGGCCTCAACAACGGGTCCCTTTGAGGCTGCACGGTGAACACGGCCCTGTCCAGACCCAGACCCCTGACCCATGCCTTCAGATGGCTGGCGGCGAGCAATTGAGAATTCCTCGGTTCCTCCTTTTGGGCACTTTTGATGAAGCTCAGCCCTCTTGTCAGCAGAATTTGAAACACACATGAACACCCAACAACACAAAGCACGAAACACAAATGAGTACAAGTGCAAGATAGATAGAAAGTCAGGTAAAAGTTCCTGGATAGCTCGTGCGCACGGGGGTTCAGACCCCGTGGGCACGGGGGTCCCGTGCGCACGGTACAAGACTGTGGACACAGGGCCCCGTGCGCATAGGGAGTCAAACACCTCGGGATACGGGGGTCTCCCAGTGGCAGCCACTTCTAGATCGAGATCAGGGAGTGGGTGCAGCAGAGATACCAGAGAAACTAAGCACCTGATTACTACCTAGAGACAAGGTGTGGCCAAACGAATCTAAGGAGCAACAGAACCCTGGACCTAGATAACTTGAGAGGCATTCATGGAGAGAGAAAAGGGGACAGGACAAACCGGAGGAGGACCCCATCTTGATGAAGATCCATGGAGCAAGACACCTGACGAAGCCTGGACGAGCTCCGGCGAGCGGAGGCGACGGCGGCAACGCAAGAGGCTTCCTGGGGAGTGGGGGTGGGTGGGAATGAGCCCGACCCCCCCCCCCCCCCCCGCCCCGCCTCTATAGAGCCAGAAACCGCAGACCCCGTGCGCACGGGCTCAGTGAAGCCCATGAGCACGGGGGTCCCATGCGCACGGTACAAAGCCCGTGGGCATGGGGTCCCCGTGCGCACGGTACAAGTCCGTGGGCACGAGGTATTCAGGAATATTTGACATGAGGGACTTTTTGAGGAAAGGGCTGAGTGTAGACTCTTACCCCTTCTTCACAAGGCACTCGGTCTATATTTCTGAATACGCCGCAAGATAGGTCCTATCGCTACGAGAAGGGTATATGTGGAGCACTTGTACCAGAAGAGAAACAAGAAACACCAAACGGAAAAACTAGAGAGAAAAGACAAGAAAACCAACACACCACACACACGAAGCAAACACGGGCACAACCCTCGAGAGAGGGCGGTGGCTGAAGCCACCATGTTTGATTTTATTTGGTATGGCACCCCGAAGATATGAACCTTGTCCCCAAGACCAATACTCATCTTTGAAGCACAAGTACCATCTAAAATGGCTAATGTGAAAGATTGTGTTTGATTTATGCACTTCTAGGATAAGATAGCTCATGAGTTGAGCTAGCTCCCCCTAGGCATGTGCCTACATCTAGGCAAGATAATACATGAGTATGAGTGTGTGAGCAAGGATTTCATCCCAAGTTACTTATATCCATGATATTTAGCTCATGCCCTAACTTGCGGAATCTTGCTTCTTCAAGAGGCTTGGTGAAGATGTCTGCTAGTTGATTCTTGGTGTTGACATGGAGTAACTCAATGTTTCCCTTTTCCACATGATCTCTAATGAAATGTGGCGAATCTCAATATGCTTGGTCTTGCTATGTTGAACCAGATTCTCGGCGATCTTGATTGCACTTTCATTGTCACACCAAAGAGGTACTTTGTCACATTTGACACCATAATCTATCAGAGTTTGCCTCATCCATAATAATTGAGTAGAACAACTTCCGGCGGCAATGTACTCGGCTTCGGCCGTGGAGAGAGATATACAATTTTGCTTCTTTGAAGACCAACTTACCAAAGATCTCCCTAAGAATTGACAAGACCTGGAAGTGGACTTGCGGTCAACCTTGTCTCTGGCCCAATCTGAATCTAAGTAACCCATTAACTCAAATGATGATCCTTTGGGATACCAAAGGCCCAAGTTTGGGGTATGAACCAAATATTGAAGGATTCTTTTCGCAGCCGAATAGTGGCTCTCCTTAGGAGCGGATTGAAATCTTGCACACATACACACACTCAACATAATATCTAGCCTAGATGTGCAAAGGTAATGCAAGGAACCGGTCATAGAGCGATATACCTTCTGATCCACTTCTTTACCATTGGGATCAAGATGAAGTTGACCATTTGTGGGCATGGGTGTCTTCATTGGCTTGACGTCTTGCATCTTGAACCTCTTGAGCATGTCTTGAATATAACAAGATTGATTGATGAACGTTCCTCCTCTCAATTGCTTCACTTGAAAACCGAGGAAGAACTTCAACTCTCCCATCATGCTCATAGCAAATTCCTTAGTCATAAGATTCTCAAACTCAATGTTAATAGCATGGTTAGTGGACCCAAAGATAATACCATCAGCATATATTTGGCAGACAAACAACTCTCCTTTTACCCTCTTCATGAAGAGAGTGGAATCTATTACCCCAATCTGGAACCCCTTCTCGCTTAGGAATGTCGTAAGGTGATCATACCAAGCATGAGGTGATTGTTTGAGTCCATAGAGTTCCTTATGGAGTTCATAAACGTGAGAGGGGTGATCGGGGTGTTCGAAACCGGGAGGTTGCTTGACATACACTAACTCCTTAAGAGAACCATTAAGAAATGCGCTCTTCACATCCATTTGATATAGTTTAAAATCATGATGAGAGGCATAAGCAAGCAAGATGCGAATGGATTTGAGACAGGCAACGGGGGCAAAAGTTTCACCAAAGTCCAAACCTTCAACTTGGGTGAAACCTTGTGCCACTAACCTTGCATTGTTCCTTATTAATTGACCATGTTCATCTTGTTTGTTCTTGAAAATCCACTTTGTTCCAATGACATTATGATATTCCTTGTGTCTTTCCACGAGGGTCCACACTTTGTTGTGGGTGAAGTTGTTGAGTTCTTCATGCATGGCATCTATCCAATCTGGATCGTCAAGTGCATCTTCTACCTTAAGGGGATCAACACAAGAGACAAATGAGTGTTGTTCACTAAATTTTTCCAAACGTCTATGAGTATTTACCCCCTTTTTTATGCTTCCATAGATGTTCTCGGTGAGATGTTGAAGATGTTTTAGCTTGGCGGCCACTTTTTGCTCTTTGAGGTCTAGCTCTTCATCACTTGGTTTTGGACTTGATGAATAAGCTTTCCCTTGGGATTGTTTTAGCCTTGGAGACACTCTTCTCTTTGCAACCACAAGTTCTTGCTCAATAGGAAGTGATCAAGATGAAGACACTTGTGGTTGGGGTTGATCTTGATCTTGATCTTGATCATGACTTTGAGCTTGATCTTGAGCCTCAACAATTGGTTCTTCATCATTTGGAAGAGCTTGCTCTCGATCTTGCTTAGGAAAATGAGGTACTTGATCTTCTTCTTGGATAGGTTCATGATCTCCCGAAGCATCTTGTACAAGTGGTGTTGATGATGATTTCCCTTGTGGAGACTCCACAAGAGGGGCTTTTACTCCTTCTTCTACTTGGACATGGGGTGTTTCTTATGAAAGAATGTGGCCTATCCCCATTGTCCTTATAGCTTGTGAAGGAGCCTGATCACCTACAACACTAGGAACAATTTGCTCCACACGGGAGCCATTATCTTCATCAAACTCCACATTTACCGTTTCCTCAATGCACCTGGTGGATTTATTGAGAACTCGGTAAGCATGAGAGTTTGATGCATCCAACAAATATGCCCTCATAAGTTCTAGACTCAAATTTAGCTAACCGGGATTTCTTGTTTAAAATGAAACACTTACAACCGAATACCCAAAAGTATTTGACGTTAGGCTTTCTCCCGATTAGGAGCTCATATGAGGTCTTGTTCTTGAGCTTGCGAAGATAAAGCATGGCATGCAGTGTTGATGGCTTCGGCCCAAAGCTTGTATGGAGACTTGTACTCATCAAGCATGGTCCTAGCCATCTCAATAAGAGTCTGATTCTTCCTCTCCACAACACCATTTTGTTGGGGAGTATGTGGTGCGGCATATTGGTGCTTTATCCCCTCTTCACTCAAGAATTCATCCATTGTATAGTTCTTGAACTCGGTGCCATTGTCACTTCGAATTGCCTTGATCTCATAGTTATGTTGACGTTGAGCTTCGTTGGCAAAGTTGATGAAGGTTTCTTGAGTTTCATCTTTAGTCTTGAGAAAGAACACCCAAGAATATCTTGTGAAGTCATCAACAATGACAAGTCAATACCTCCTCCCTCCCAAACTATCATATGTTGGAGGCCCAAACAGATCCAAATGAATAAGCTCAAGGGGCCTCAAGGTGGTGATGACAAACTTCACTTTATGAGCTTTTTCATGAAGCTTTCCAGCAATGCAAGCACTACAAGAATGATCTTTGGCAAAAGAAACATTGGTTAGTCCAAGGATGTGCTCCCCCTTTAAGAGAGCTTGTAAATTTCTCATGCCCACGTGGGCTAGCCTACGGTGCCGTAGCCACCCCACGTTGGCCTTGGCCATTAGGCATGTTGCAAGGTGAGTTTTCTCTTTTGAGAAATCAACCATGTAAAGGTTGTCTTCAACATGCCCAACAAAGACCACTTTGAGATTGCTTCTCTTAAATACGATCACATGGAATTCACCGAAATGTGAATCATATCCGACACGAGTCAATTGAATAGTAGAAAGTAAATTGTAGTGAAGGGATTGGACAAGCATGACATTTGAAAGTGGTGAATCATTAGAGATTACCACCTTGCCCAAACCCAATACCTTTCCCTTGCTATTTTCACCAAAATAGATGTTCGAAGAGGCCTTTGAGTGAATCAATGAACTCCACAAGCATCTCCCTTTCTCTGGTCATATGATTGGTGCATCCACTATCGATCACCCATTGAGTTCCACCGGAGACATAGTCCTACAAGAATCAAGCTTTGGTTATAGGTACCCATTTTGCAATGGGTCCTGGTGAGTTAGCAACAAGGGTCTTGGGGACCCAAATGGTCCAAGCATAATCATCATAGTTAGTCCCAACAAATTTTGCAAAGGTATAGCCATCATCTCCTCTCATGAGGACATAAGATGGATTGTTCTTGCCAGCAAAATTCTTGAGAGTGGCCTTGTCCCTAGTGACCTTGCCACTCCCAACACCCTCCTTTTCCTTATCCTTCTCCTTGTGCCCTTCTTGCACAAACACTACCTTTTGGGGAAGGGAAGGAGTCGGACCGATCTTCTTCTTGTTGTTCTTCTTCTTTTTCTTACCATTCTTAGATGCGGGATCAAACCCAACTCCCTCTTTGGCAACACACTCCTTTTGGTTGCTCAAGAGGCCGTTTAGGTTTCTCTCCCCTTGGATGCATGATACAAGCCCTTTCTCAATTTGGGCCTTCAACTTCTTATTCTCCTCTTGAAGGGAGGTGCAATCATGAACAAAGTTAGCCGTACAAGCATCATCATTTAAATCTATGTGAGATACTGAAGTGAGAGCATTAATGGTTGTAGCTTTTAGTTGAGCATAAGACTCGGTGAGGGCAATGAGGTCACCTTTGACAACCTGGGAACTAGTCACAAGGAACTCATGCTCCTCAACAAGTCTCGTGTGATCAACTAGAAGGTTTTCAACTCTAACGTTAAGAGCATCTTCGTTCTCAAGAGCAAGTTGCAAAGCATAATTGGTTTAACAAAGTCAATTTGATGAGCCAATAAGGCTTCCTCAAGTGATGCTCTCATGACACTCTCTTCATTAAGTTCGTGCTCGAGGAGATCAACACCCTCTTTTTCCTCTATAAGGAGATTTTCAACGTTCTCAATAAAGTCATCGCGTTCGGCAAGTGACTTAAGGAGATCGCCAAAACGAGCACGAGCTTCACCATGAAGAGTTTTCATGAATGCCATTAAGGATTCCTCATCATTATCCACTACCTCATCACACTCATCCTCCACTATCTCACACGAGACATTGGGAGTGTAGTTGTAGGGTTTCTTGGATTTGGACTTTGTTTTTACCTCTTTGGCCATGAGGCACCGATGAGTGAAAGGCTTGTCCTCGTTTGGAGAGTCGAAGAGGACGGTGGAGGAGGAGGAGGTAGTGGCATGCATGGCAAAGGCGGCCGCGCCTGATGTCTACTACACAACCTTCTTCTTGTAGACGTTGTTGGGCCTCCAAGTGCAGAGGTTTGTAGGACAATATCAAATTTCCCTCAAGTGGATGACCTAAGGTTTATCAATCCGTGGGAGGCGTACGATGAAGATGGTCTCTCTCAAACAACCCTGCAACCAAATAACAAAGAGTCTCTTGTGTCCCCAACACACCCAATACAATGGTAAATTGTATAGGTGCATTAAAGTTCGGCGAAGAGATGGTGATACAAGTGCAATATGGATGGTAGATAAAGGTTTTTGTAATCTGAAATTATAAAAACAGCAAGGTAACTAATGATAAAAGTGAGCGTAAACGGTATTTCAATGATAGGAAACAAGGCCTAAGGTTCATACTTTCACTAGTGCAAGTTCTCTCAAAAATAATAACATAATTGGATCACATAACTATCCTTCAACATGCAACAAGGAGTCACTCCAAAGCCACTAATAGCGGAGAACAAACGAAGAGATTATGGTAGGGTACGAAACCAACTCAAAGTTATCCTTTCTGCTCTATCTATTCAAGAGTCCGTAGTAAAATAACATGAAGCTATTCTTTCCGTTCAATCTATCTTAGAGTTCATACTAGAATAACACCTTAAGACACAAATCAACCAAAACCCTAATGTCACCTAGATACTCCATTGTCACCTCAAGTATCCGTGGGCATGATTATACAATATGCATCACCTAATCTCAGATTCATCTATTCAACCAACACAAAGTACTTCAAAGAGTGCGCTAAAGTTTTTACCGGAGAGTCAAGACAAAAATATGTGCCAACCCTTATGCATAGATTCCCAAGGTCACGGAACCCGCAAGTTGATCACCAAAATATACATCAAGTGGATCACGTGAATATCCCATTGTCACCACAGATAAGCACGGCAAGACATACATCAAGTGTTCTCAAATCCTTAAAGACTCAATCCGATAAGATAACTTCAAAGGGAAAACTCAATCCATTGCAAGAGACTAGAGGGGGAGAAACATCATAAGATCCAACTATAGTAGCAAAGCTCGCGATACATCAAGATCGTGCCATAGAGAGAACACGAGAGAGAACACGAGAGAGAGAGAGAGATCAAACACATAGCTACTGGTACATACCCTTAGCCCCGAGGGTGAACTACTCCCTCCTCGTCATGGAGAGCGCCGGGATGATGAAGATGGCCACCGGTGAGGGATCCCCCCCTCCGACAGGGTGCCAGAACAGGGTCCCAATTGGTTTTTGGTGGCTACAGAGGCTTGCGGCGGCGGAACTCCCGATCTATCTTCTCTCTCGATGTTTTTCGGGTACGTGGACTTATATAGGCGAAAGAAGTCGGTCGGGGGAGCCTCGAGGGGCCCAGGAGACAGGGGGCGCGCCCAAGGGGTGGGCGCGCCCTCCTGTCTCCTGGCTTCCTCGAACCTTCCCTGGCTTGAGCTCCTTTCCAAAAATCACGCTCCCGAAGGTTTCATTCCGTTTGGACTCCATTTGATATTCCTTTTCTTCGAAATACTGAAACAACCAATAAAACAGCAATATGGGCTGGGCCTCTGGTTAATAGGTTAGTCCCAAAAGTAATATAAAAGTGTATAATAAAGCCCGTAATCATTCAAAATAGATAGTATAATAGCATGAATGCTTCATAAATTATAGATACGTTGGAGTCGTATCAGCATCCCCAAGCTTAATTCCTACTCGTCCTCGAGTAGGTAAATGATAAAGAAAGAATTTATGAAGTGTGAATGCTAGAAGGTGCACAAGTTTGATCAACGATAATTTCAATCACCTTTTCTAGCATGATTATATGTCATAACAGTAGTTCATCTCATAAAACTTCTCACGATCAAGTAACAAGCTATTCACATGTTAAAGCATAGACCATAAACTTTCTTGAAAACTAGCAAACTTTATTCTTAGTCATCAAACAATTACAATTCATCTTATATTCAGGAAGGCTCTATGTCAGAGCTTTAATTTAGCAAACTCCACATACTCAACAATCATATAGTCTTCTACAATTGCTAACACTCACACAATACTTGTGGTTATGAAGTTTTAATCAGACACTAAGAAAGATAGGGGCTTATAGTGTTGCCTCCCAATGTATTCACCTTTGGGTG
>NC_041387.1:529779419-529818297 GCF_002162155.2 Triticum dicoccoides | reverse complement strand
TGAAGATCACTGTCGGTGTCAAAACTGGCAGATCTCGGGTAGGGGTCCCGAACTGTGCGTCTAGGCGGATGGTAACAAGAGACAAGGGACACGATGTTTTTACCCAGGTTTGGGCCCTCTTGATGGAGGTAAAACCCTACTCCTGCTTGATTAATATTGATGATATGGGTAGTACAAGAGTAGATCTACCACGAGATCAGAGAGGCTAAACCCTAGAAGCTAGCCTATGGTATGATTGTTGTTCGTCCTACGGACTAAAACCCTCCGGTTTATATAGACACCGGAGAGGACTAGGGTTAAACGGAGTCGGTTACAATGGGAGGAGATCTACATATCCGCATCGCCAAGCTTGCCTTCCACGCCAAGGAAAGTCCCATCCGGACATGGGACGAAGTCTTCAATCTTGTATCTTCATAGTCCAGGAGTCCGGCCAAAGGTCATAGGCCGGCTATCCGGACACCCCCTAATCCGGGACTCCCTCAGTAGCCCCCGAACCAGGCTTCAATGACGATGAGTCCGGCACGTAGATTTGTCTTCGGCATTGCAAGGCGGGTTCTTCTCCAAATTCCATATACCTGTTGAATAATGTCCGACTTCAGGTGAATGTTGCGCTTCTTGGGTTCTGCGCCCAATAATGACCATCTTCCACGTGTCAAACGAATGCGAAAAGCCAGGGTGTTTTTTTCATGTACCCCCCTAGCTGCACAAATGAGCCGCCTATAAAAGAGACGGGGATTTAGATCCAAACCACACCATCTTCCCTCCACGAGCATTCATCGGAGCGCATTCGACAGAGATCCATTCCATCATGGCCAGTCGATGCAGCTACTCCTCTCGCGCCCCCAGCCCTCAGCCTGGAGATTGGGAGAGATGCTCCGTCCCGCACAGCAAGCTAGTGGCGCTCCAAGCCAAGGGGTTTCTCCCCCCAGCCTACATGGTCCCAGTTCGAGCCGGGCTTGCCACCTATGATGGTGGAGAGCAAGCGGAGAGCGTCCCTAATCCCTCCAAAGGAGAGCGGGTATGCCTTGTCCCTTATTGATAAGAGGGCTCGGATTTCCAATTCATCCATTTCTCCAGGGGCTCCTGGAGTTCTACGGCCTCCAGTTGCACAACCTTACGCCTGCCTCCATATTGCATATTGCGGGCTTCATAGCCCTTTGCGAGCTGTTTTTGGGCATCGAGGCTCATTTCGCGCTGTGGAAGAAGTTGTTCTGCCTTGTGCCCCGCTCTCATGAGGGGTCGATATATCAAGTGGGCGGAGCCGAACTATGGCGCATCGCCGGGACCGGATATCTATCCGGAACCCCAAAGAAGACATCCGAAGACTGGCCTTCAGAATGGTTTTATATAGAAGACGTCCCCCTGCCGGACCATGTTCGGATCGGCCTCCCTGAGTTCAATAATGCTCCTTTGAAGAAGCGCCTAAGCTGGCGCCCACAGAGCCATCAGAAGGAAAATGACAGGGACATCCTTTACCTGATGAACCGGATAAGGTTGTTAGCTCATTCTGGGCTGACCATGATCGAGGTCATGGCCACATGCATTATGCGGGGGGTGCAGCCGCTTCAGTATAGAGGCCACCCCGTGTGGGATTTCAACGGGGAGGACGACGCCACCCGGTGCGGCCGTAAGGGGCCGGAATCAGCTGATGCTCTAATAGAGAGCTTGTCCGCTTTGTACAAGGGAGAAGAGGAGGAATTCCTCCGCGTCAACCTACGGGGCGGATTTCTATGTACAATCCTCCGAGCTGGGTAAGCGGAAACTTTAACCTGTCCATCCGTCTCACATTCCCATAGTTAAGTATTTAGTCTGACAATTCCAACACAGGAGCTACGCCAGGCTGTAAAGGAGATAAACAGCCCTCCTCCACAACCCGAGGACTCGGAACGGTCCCTCGATCCGGACTCCCAAGAGGACCTGGACTTGTCTGTGGAGCTGATTGATGGGGTGTTTCATCAATTGAGTAAGGACAACACCTTAGTGGCCAGTACGGCCGATTATCCCAGACTACTTCCAGCCTCGAAGGTAACCGAGACCGAAGTCTCAGTACTTGCAAGAGGATCCACCCGTGCTTATTTCTGATCACCGTATACCAATGGCGTTTTTTGCAGGGGAAGTCCTTGAGGCGGAGGGCCGAGCCCGCGGTGGCTAGCCAACAAGGGGCATTGAGGCCCAGCAGGCTAAAAAGAAGTGCGGACCGAATCGAGACGCCGGTGCAATGGTACGGCATGCAATTTAACTCCCAGGGTTTATGCCCTCAAGGCATACTAACGCTCATGCTCTCTTTAGGAAGAAGAGCGCTCGCCGGACTATATCCACCGGCCAGGCTTCAAGGTCGGGTCCGGAAGCGGAGGCGAACACGGGGCGCGCACTGGACGCTCCTCCAACAGAGGATGCGGATGGGCTGTCTGCCACCAATTCCGAGGTGGAGAGTGCCATGAACCACAGGCGTCGCTGGACTGTTCTTCGTGACGCTTCTTTTTCCCAAGAGGCACTGGATGCCTTCAATACGGGAGATGCGTACCTCCGTGCCGCTTAAAATGGTCTAGCCAGAGCCACATAGCAGTATGTAAAAGACATTCGAGTGAGAAAATTTAATGGTTATATATGTCAGTAGCCCCCAGGACTTGAAACAGTTAGAATAACTGATTTAAGGATCATTTGTTATGCAGGATCTTACAGAAAAGAATACCCAACTGTCCTAGGAGCTGGAAGAGTGCAAAGCCCAACTTGAGGCCGTACTAGCCGCAACAGGGAAGGCCAAGGAGACCCCCTCTGGTAATATATGCTTCGCAAGATAAGTATGTTGTGAAGTGCGGCATATGTGCAAATCTGACAATAACAGTGCAGATGGTGCCGGAGTGGATTCGGACAAGCAACAACTCTTGTGCCAGCTAAAGGCCGGCGAGAGCGTGCTTACGAGGGTGAGGCAAGAGAAGAATAAGCTCCAAGATGCCAACACCCAGCTGGGCGAGGAACTAAAGGATGTTCGTGCTCAGCTGTCGGACTCCGTAAGGAGAATCGGCGGCTTCGACGCGGCATTTTTAGTAAGTGCTTGAACGAACTTTGAAAAAAGAGTTCGGCGAGGAAGTCGATTGACAGAGTTATCTCTGTAGGTATGCTAACAGGTCGGCCTGTGGAGGAAATGCCCAGTTCTACGGGTGACCTTCTTCCCGAGCTAGCACAATTGCACGAACGAGTTCGGCAGGTGATGCAAGGCGTCGCCCAAGCCTTGTGGCCATCCGTCTCCATGCCCAAAGGCCTTGGAGAGCTTGCAGAGAAGCTGAAGGGAGCACGGCGGCGCTTCCGATTATGGAAGATATCGGCCTGCCGTCAAGGTGCCAGGGAGGCCTGGCCCATGGTGAAGACGCGGTACACGAAGGCTGACCCAAACCACATCGCCGAGGTCGGACCTGTGGGGCCCGATGGGAAGGAGATCCCTATCAGTTTAGTGTATGGCTAGGTAGAGCTGGCCGCCAAGTATTCCCAACAGGACTGTAAATTAGACAGCCTGTTGGATGGTACTACCTCCGTCCGGGTTTATTGGTCCCCATTGTATTTCATGCCAAAATTTTGACCATAGATTAAACTAACAAAATATTCATGCATGTCACGAAACATTATATTTTTGAAAATTATGTTCAAATACGAATCAAATGAGATAATTTTTCTTGACATGCATTAACATTTTGTTAGTTAAATCTTTAGTCAAAATTTGGCACAAACTACAAAGGGGGCCTATAAACCAGGACGGAGGTAGTATTGAAGAAGAATATACCTAGTGAAATTGACTATGTAATTTAAGATGACATGTTAAATTCCTTCTAGCCAGATTGTAGATCGTTTGTAATTGCGGACCTTTTCGCTTCAACCTCTGGACCCAATAGTCCGGAGTTTGTCCGAATACTCTCTAGGTTATGTAAGAACTGGGGCATGCGTGGAGACCAGGCGTAGGGGTCATTAGTGCTTTAGCAGACAAGTGCCCAACTAGTTATGTTATATTACATGGTTAGTAAGAAACATCTTCCAGGGAGAATAGTTCCGTTAGGGGTTCCTTTCCCTGGGAGGCATACCCTAAAGTGCATGTTTGAACTGCGAAAAAAGCAGAAAAGTATCTGGGGATGGATAAATAAACGAGTGAGAAATCATCTTTTAGTTCACCGACCGAATATTCCGTTAAGAACGCTAGCTTTTGGCTTCACCCAGTCTGAGGTACACATCCGGCTGACCCAGTAGTAACAATCGCAGAGGTGCACCCTTTACAGCCTAGCCGAACAATCGGGAACGTAGGGGTAAGCACAGGAGCCAGGCAACCCAGCTTGGCCAAAACATAAGTCATATCGATGCATATAATGGTGAATAAAAGGTACATGCGGAAGTGTGACACATGTGGTGGGCATGAAGCCCGTGTAAACAAGCTTCTGATAAAGAAGCCCCCAGGTATAATGAGCGTGAGTAGCGCGTCAATTGTGTGCGAACAATGCGCAAGCGAGCCCTTAAAGGCTTGTAAGAGAAAAGGAGGGAGAAGGAGAGAAATATAAGACAACTAATGTTTAAAAAAAGACAGAGGAAGGAGACGAACACAGAGTCCAGCGCTAGGCGTAGAATCTTCGTAGGCGGGCTGCGTTCCATGGGTTCGGCTCGAGTTGGTTATCCGATGCATTTCGCAGACGGTACGCTCCACCAGTCAGGACTTGGTCGATTATGAAGGGACCTTCCCATTTGGGCTTGAGTTTGTCCTTTTTCTTGTCTGGCAGGCGTAGAACTAATTCGCTAACATTGTAAGTTTTGGCCCGTACTTCTCTGCTTTGATATCTTCGAGCCTGCTGTTGATAGAATGCGGAACGGGCTTTTGCCATGTCGCGCTCCTCCTTCAATGCGTCCAAACTGTCCTGTCGATCAAGTTCGGCTTCTCTTTCTTCATACATGCGCACGCGAGGTGAGTCATGAATTATGTCGCAGGGCAGGACTGCCTCTGTGCCGTATACCATAAAGAATGGTGTGAATCTAGTAGTGCGATTCGGCGTGGTCCGCAGCCCCCGGTGTACGGAGTCGAGCTCCTCTACCCAGTGCGTGTTAGATTCCTTGAGGGACCACACTAATCTGGGTTTGATACCGCTCATGATTAGACCATTTGCTCGCTTGACTTGACCGTTAGTTTGTGGGTGATAGACTGAAGTGTAGTCAAGCTTGATGCCCATGTTTTTGCACCAGAGTCGGCCGTAAAGTTCGTGCCATTATCAGTGATGATGTTGTGGGGGATGCCGTAACGGTGTACGACCCTTGATATGAAGTCTATCACCGGTCCGGATTCGGCCGTCTTAACAGGCTTGGCCTCTATCCATTTGGTGAATTTGTCCACCATGACCAGTAGGTATTTTTGCTTGTGGGTTCCTCCTTTAAGGGGTCCAACCATGTCAAGCCCCCAGACCGCGAAGGTCCAGGTGATGGGTATAGTTTGGAGGGCGGTGGGTGGCATATGGCTTTGGTTAGCAAATAGTTGGCAACCGACGCATCGTTGGACTAAGTCCTGAGCATCTGCCCGGTCCGTCGGCCAATAAAATCATGTACGGAAGGCCTTGCTTACAAGGTCCCGGGCTGCAGCGTGGTGCCCGCCGAGTCTGGCATGAATTTCAACCAGAAGGTTCCGCCCTTCCTCTTCGGAGATACACCTTTTGAAGGACTTCGATGGTGCTTTTCTTATAAATCTCTCCTTCATGGACCTTATAGGCTTTAGATCGCCGCACTATGCAGCGTGCCTCGTTTTGGTCCTCGGGAAGTTCCTGCCTAGTTAGGTAGGCTAGGAATGGTTCTGTCCACGGGGCAATGACTGCCATTATTACGTGGGATGAGGGTGTTACTTCGTTGGTGGAGCCTCCCGTTGTGTCAGAATGTTCGGTGTCGGGCAGTGCGGCTTGGTCCGGGTTGTTATTTCCGGATTCCCCTTCCCATTGTATGGATGGCTTGAATAGCCTCTCCAAGAAAATGTTGGGGGGGGCTGCATCGCGCTTTGCGACGATGCGTGCCCAGACGTCTGCTGCCTGATTGTTTTACCGGGCTATATGGTGAAATTCGAGCCCCTCGAACCGAGCTGACATTTTTAGGATGGCATTGCGATAAGCTGCCATTTTCGGATCCTTGGCATCAAAGTCTCCATTTATTTGGGATATCACAAGGTTCGAATCCCCATGCACCTCTAGGCGTTGGATGCCCATGGAGACTGCCATCTAGAGACCATGTAAAAGGGCCTCGTATTCGGCTACGTTGTTGGAGTCTGTATACATTATCTGGAGTACATATTGAACTGTATCTCCTGTTGGTGATGTCAGAACGACGCCAGCCCCCAGACCTGCTAACATTTTGGAGCCGTCGAAGTGCATGATCCAGTTGGAATATGTGACGTACTCTTTAGGGAGTTCGGCTTCAGTCCATTCGGCGAAAAAGTCGGCCAAAACTTGCGACTTGATGGCCCGCCGTGGCTTATAGGTTATGTCGAACGGGAGGAGCTCAATGGCCCATTTGGCAATCCGACCTGTCGCGTCGCGGTTGTTTATTATATCGTTAAGAGGTACTTCGGAGGCTACTGTTATAGAACACTCTTGAAAGTAGTGTCGCAGCTTCCGGGATGCCAGGGAACACCGCATATGCTATCTTTTGATAATGCGGGTACCGTGACTTGAATGGAGTGAGGACAGTGGACACGTAGTAAACTGGTTTTTGAAGGGGGGGTTTGTGTCCGTCTGTTTCTCGTTCGACGACGAGCACCGCGCTTACAACTTGATGAGTTGCCGCAATGTATAATAGCATTGGTTCGCCGATGTTAGGCGCGGCCAGGACCGGGTTTGTTCCAATATGGCTTTTATTTCTTCGAGTCCGGCCGTGGCAGCATCCGTCCACTCGAAGTGTTCGGTGCGCCGGAGGAGGCGATAGAGAGGTAATGCCTTTTCTCCCAAGCGGGAGATGAAGCGACTTAAAGCCACCACACATCCATACAAGTTTTGTATTTGTTTGAGGTCCTTTGGAATGTCCAATTGCGACAGAGCTCGGATCTTGGCTGGATTTGCTTTAATTCCTCTACCGGATACAATGAAGCCCAAGAGCTTTCCGGCTGGTACGCCGAAAACGCATTTTTCTGGGTTAAGCTTGATGTCATATGCTCCGAGGTTATCGAATTTGAGCCTCAAGTCGTCTACTAGAGTTTCGAGATGCTTGGTTTTGACGACCACGTCATCTACATAGGCTTCCACTGTTTTGTCGATCTGGTTTGCCAGACATGTCTGAATCATGCGTTGATATGTTGCGCCGGCGTTTTTGAGCCCGAAGGGCATTGTGTTGAAGCAGAATGGGCCGTATGGGGTGATGAATGCCGTTGCGGCTTGGTCTGGCTCCGCCATCTTGATTTGATGGTAGCCGGAGTATGCGTTGAGGAAACGCAATGAATCGTGTCCTGTGGTAGCGTCGATGATTTGATCGATGCGGGGGAGGGGGAAATGATCCTTTG
Source organism: Triticum dicoccoides (assembly GCF_002162155.2). NCBI lineage: Eukaryota > Viridiplantae > Streptophyta > Magnoliopsida > Poales > Poaceae > Triticum > Triticum dicoccoides. Next base: position 529,810,796 of record NC_041387.1, on the reverse strand, counting down.
GGCAAGCCTTGTTGTGGTCCTTGAAATCGACGCATAGGCGCCAGGATTTGTCCTTCTTTGGTAGCATCACCAGGTTTGCTAGCCAGTCCGGATGCTTTATATCTCTGATGAATCCGGCCTCCGGTAGTTTGGCTAGCTCCTCTCCCATGGCTTGTCTCTTAGGTTCAGAGAAACACCGAAGAGCCTGCTTGAAAGGCTTGAATCCTTTTAGGATGTTCAGGCTGTGCTCGGCCAGCCTGCGTGGGATTCCTGGCATATCTGAAGGGTGCCAGGCAAAAATGTCCCAATTTTCGCGTAGGAATTATCGTAGTGCAGCGTCTACATCAGGGTTTAATTGCGCCCCGATGGAGGTTTTTTTTGTAGGGTCCGTTGGATGGACTTGGAATTTGACTATTTCGTCCACCGGTTTAAAAGAGGTGGACTTGGATCTCTTATCGAGTATCACGTCATCCTAGTTCACCGTGGAGTGGTGCGCCGTTAGTTCTTCGGCCGCTAGGGCTTCAGATAGTGCTTCAAGGGCCAATGCGGCTGTCTTGTTTTCGGCATGGAGTGCTATGTCCGGGTCACTAGCAAAAGTGATGATTCCGTTGGGTCCAGGCATTTTGAGCTTCATGTACCCGTAATGGGGTATAGCTTGAAAAATTGTGAATGCCTCTCGCCCTAACAGAGCGTGGTATCCGCTGCTGAACGGGGCCACATGAAACGTGTCCTCCTCAGACCTGTAATTATCCGGCGTGCCGAACACCACATCCAGTGTGATTTTTCCTGAGCAGCACGCTTCCCGGCTGGGGATTATTCCTCTAAAGGTTGTGTTGCTTCGCTCAATGCGGCTCCAGTCTATTTCCATTTTTCGAAGGGTTTCCTCATAAATGAGGTTCAATCCTCTGCCACCGTCCATGAGTACCTTGGTAAGGCGAAAGCCGTCCACTATTGGACTGAGGACCAATGCGGCTGGTGCTCGGGCTGTTCGGACTTTAGGTTCATCACTGGCATTGAAGATAATAGCCGTGTCGCTCCATGGGTTTATTGTTGCTACTTGGTAGACTTTGTTAAGGCTACGGAGTGTTCGTTTCTGCATATTATTTGATGCAAAAGTCTCGAAGCCTGTTGATACCGTACTGGTCTCCCTGGGCTGGTGCTCTGCGGATTCTGGAGTTAGAAGCTCCTCGCCACTTCTGGCCACCTGCCGAAGTATCCAACATGCTCTCAGGCTATGAGTTGGTGTGGCGCCCTCTATACTATGAATTTTTACAGGGTCCATTGAGCCATCCTTCCAGTACGGTTCCATACCCTATAGAGGGTTTTTGCTTTTCGTTGTTTAGCCCGGGTGCCTGGCGATAATGCGCCCTTTTATTTCGGACTGGGGTTGTATTCAGGGCCGGATTGTCCCAGAATTTTATTTCGGTTTTCTAGACGCTTTCCATCGCACAGTATTTTCGTACTATGGATGCCAAGTCAGCGAAGCGTGTAATTTCACGGCGACTTATGGCGTTGAGGATTCCGATGTCCGTGCAATTATTGCAGAAGAATGAAATTGCATCCTCCTCGCGACAGTCCTCTATCCTGTTCATAACCAGGAGGAATCTGGCCCAGTAATGGTGTACTGTTTCTGTGGGCTCTTGCCGAATTCGGGATAGATCCCTTATGTTTGGGTGGGCGGGTGGAGTTAAATCCGAAACCTCGCCCAATCTAAGACCCAGGGGCCAAGGAGTTTCTGAACTTAGAAGCTTGGGTTCTTGGATGTTGTCCAATGAATCTAGCCCGCTGCCTGGCTGTAGGTTCAGGGCTTGGGTGACGTCCTCCCCTCCGCGATTATCCGGCTTGGAGGGATCGGGAATCCGGACATAACTTGTCCTTAAAATGGGTGAAGATTTGCCGCATTGTTCCTCCACCACTGCGATGTGGTGGGTGACCTGGGGAGAGTTAATCTCTCTCAGATCGGGTTTAAGCCCGATCCGATCATAGTCTGTAGCGACTCCCAGGGCGGCGATGCGATCCAAGAGCTCGTTTAAGGAAGAGAGCTCCATTGGATCTAACTGCTCTGCAAGTTCCGAGCTGACGTGAAGATTGCTTTCGATGACCCGAGAGGTCATCGTCGGTGCGGTGGCCGAACAGGCGGTCATAAGGAATCCGCCTAGCCGGAGAGTTTGGCCGATAGGTAGAGCTCCTTTAGCAACAGTGTCATCCTTAAAGACGGGATACGATGGCGACAGCACAGCAGAACTCTCAATGAAAGCACCAATATCGGTGTCAAAACCGGTGGATCTCGGGTAGGGGGTCCCGAACTGTGCGTCTAGGCGGATGGTAACAGGAGACAAGGGATACGATGTTTTTACCCAGGTTCGGGCCCTCTCGATGGAGGTAAAACCCTACTCCTGCTTGATTAATATTGATGATATGGGTAGTACAAGAGTAGATCTACCACGAGATCAGAGAGGCTAAACCCTAGAAGCTAGCCTATGGTATGATTGTTGTTCGTCCTACGGACTAAAACCCTCCGGTTTATATAGACATCGGAGAGGACTAGGGTTACACAGAGTCGGTTACAATGGGAGGAGATCTACATATCCGCATCGCCAAGATTGCCTTCCACGCCAAGGAAAGTCCCATCCGGACATGGGTCGAAGTCTTCAATGTTGTATCTTCATAGTCCAGGAGTCCGGCCAAAGGTCATAGGCCGGCTATCCGGACACCCCCTAATCCGGGACTCCCTCAGTAGCCCCCGAAATAGGATTCAATGACGATGAGTCCGGCACGTAGATTTGTCTTCGACATTGCAAGGCGGGTTCTTCTCCAAATTCCATATACCTGTTGAATAATGTCCGGCTTTTGGTGAATGTTGCGCTTCTTGGCTTCTGCGCCCAATAATGGCCATCTTCCACGTGTCAAACGAATGCGAAAAGCCAGGGTGTTTTTTCATGTACCCCCCTAGGTGCACAAATGAGCCGCCTATAAAAGAGACAGGGATTTATATCCAAACCACACCATCTTCCCTCCGTGAGCATTCCTCAGAGCGCATTCGACAGAGATCCATTCCATCATGGCCAGTCGACGCAGCTCCTCCTCTCGCGCCCCCAGCCCTCAACCTGGAGATTGGGAGAGATGCTCCGTCCCGCACAGCGAGCTAGTGGCGCTCCAAGCCAAGGGGTTTCTCCCCCCTGCCTACATGGTCCCGGTTCGAGCCGGGCTTGCCACCTATAATGGTGGAGAGCAAGTGGAGAGCGTCCCTAATCCCTCCAAAGGAAAGCGGGTATGCCTTGTCCCTTATTTGATAAGAGGGCTCAGATTTCCAATTCATCCATTTCTCCAGGGGCTCCTGGAGTTCTACGGCCTCCAGTTGCACAACCTTACGCCTTCCTCCATATTGCATATTGCGGGCTTCGTAGCCCTTTGCGAGCTGTTTTTGGGCATCGAGGCTCATTTCGTGCTATGGAAGAAGTTGTTCTGCCTTGTGCCCCACTCTCATGAGGGGTCGATATATCAAGTGGGCGGAGCCGAACTATGGCGCATCGCTGGGACCGGATATCTATCCGGAACCCCAAAGAAGACGTCCGAAGACTGGCCGACGTCCCCCTACTGGACCCTGTTCGGATCGGCCTCCCTGAGTTCAATAATGCTCCTTTGAAGAAGCGCCTAAGCTGGCGCCCATGGAGCCCTCAGAAGGAAAATGACAGGGACGTCCTTTACTTGATGAACCGGATAAGGTTGTTAGCTCATTCCGGGCTGACCATGATAGAGGTCATGGCCACATGCATTATGCGGGGGGTGCAGCCGCTTCAGTATAGAGGCCACCCCATGTGGGATTTCAACGGGGAGGACGATGCCACCCGGTGCGGCCGTAAGGGGCCGGAATCAGCTGCCGCTCTAATAGAGATCTTGTCCGCTTTGTACAAGGGAGAAGAGGAGGAATTCCTCCGCGTCAACCCATGGGGCGGATTTTCTATGTACAATCCTCTGAGCTGGGTAAGCGGACACTTTAACCTGTCCATCCATCTCACATTCCCATAGTTAAGTATTTAGTCTGACAATTCCAACACAGGAGCTACGCCAGGCTGTAAAGGAGATAAACAGCCTCCTCCACAACCCGAGGACCTGGAACGGTCCCTCGATCCGGACTCCCAAGAGGACCCGGACTTGTCTGTGGAGCTGATTGATGGGGTGTTTCATCAATTGAATGAGGACAACACCTTAGTGGCCATTACGGCTGATTATCCCGGACTACTTCCAGCCTCGAAGGTAACCGAGACCGAAGTCTTAGTACTTGCAAGAGGATCCACCCGTGCTTATTTCTGATCACCGTATACCAATGGCATGTTTTGCAGGGGAAGTCCTTGAGGCGGAGGGCCGAGCCCGCGGTGGCTAGCCAACAAGGGGCATCGAGGCCCAACAGGCTAAAAAGAAGTGCGGACCGGATCGAGACGCCAGCGCAACGGTACGGCGTGCAATTTAACTCCCAGGGTTTATGCCCTCAAGGCATACTAACGCTCATGCTCTCTTCAAGAAGAAGAGCGCTCGCCGGACTATATCCACCGGCCAGGCTTCAAGGCCGGGTCCGGAAGCGGAGGCGAACACGGGGCACGCACTAGACGCTCCTCTGACAGAGGATGCGGACGGGCTGTCTGCCACCAATTCCGAGGTGGAGAGTTCCATGAACCATAGGCGTCGCCGGACTGTTCTTCGTGATGCTTGTTTTTCCCAAGAGGCACTGGATGCCTTCAATACGGGAGATGCGTACCTCTGTGCCGCTCAAAATGGTCTAGCCAGAGCCACAAAGCAGTATGTAAAAGACATATGGGTGAGAAAATTTAATGGTTATATATGTCAGTAGCCCCCGAGACTTGAAATGGTTAGAATAACTGATTTAAGGATCATTTTTTATGCAGGATCTTACAGAAAAGAATACGCAACTGTCCTAGGAGCTGGAAGAGTGCAAATCCCAACTTGAGGCCGCACTAGCCGCAATAGGGAAGGCCAAGGAGACCCCCTCCGGTAATATATGCTTCGCAAGATAAGTATGTTGCGAAGTGCGGCATATGTGCAAATCTGACAATAACAGTGCAGATGGCGCCGGAGTGGATCTGGACAAGCAACAACTCTTGCGCCAGCTAAAGGCTGGCGAGAGCGTGCTTACGAGGGTGAGGCAAGAGAATAATAAGCTCCAAGATGCCAACACCCAGCTGGGCGAGGAACTAAAGGATGTTTGTGCTCAGCTGTCGGACTCTGTAAAGGAGAATCGGCGGCTTCGACGCGGCATTTTTAGTAAGTGCTTGAACGAACTTTGCAAAAAGAGTTCAACGAGGAAGTCGATTGACAGAATTATCTCTGTAGGTATGCTAACAGGTCGGCCTACGGAGGAAATGCCCGGTTCTACGGGTGACCTTCTTCCCGAGCTAGCACAACTGCGCAATCGAGTTCGGCAGGTGATGCAAGGCATCGCCCAAGCCTTGTGGCCATCCGTCTCCATGCCCGAAGGCCTTGGAGAGCTTACAGGGAAGCTAAAGGGAGCGCGGCGGCGCTTCCAATTATGGAAGATATCGGCCTGCCGTCAAGGTGCCAGGGAGGCCTGGGCCATGGTGAAGACGCGGTACACGAAGGCTGACCCAAACCACATGGCCGAGGTCGGACCTGTGGGGCCCGATGGGAAGGAGATCCCTGTCAGTTTAGTGTACGGCTAGGTAGAGCTGGCCACCAAGTATTCCCAACAGGACTGTAAATTAGACAGCCTGTTGGATGGTACTACCTCCGTCTGGGTTTATTGGTCCCCATTGTATTTCGTGCCAAATTTTGACTATAGATTAAACTAACAAAATATTCACGCATGTCACCAAACATTATATTTTTGAAAACTATGTTCAAATATGAATCAAATGAGATAATTTTTCTTGACATGCATTAACATTTTGTTAGTTAAATCTAGTCAAAATTTGGCACAAACTACAAAGGGGGCCTATAAACCAGGACGGAGGTAGTATTGAAGAAGAATATACCCAGTCAAATTGACTATGTAATTTAAGATGACATGTTAAATGCCTTCTAGCCAGGTTGTAGATCATTTGTCATTGTGGACCTTTTCGCTTCAACCTCTGGACCCAATAGCCCGGAGTGTGTCCGTATACCCTCTCGGTTATGTAAGAACCGGGGCATGCGTGGAGACCAGGCGTAGGGGTCATTAGTGCTTTAGCATACAAGTGCCCAACTAGTTATGTTATATTACATGGTTAGTAAGAAACATCTTCCAGGGAGAATAGTTCCGTTAGCGGTTCCTTTCCCTAGGAGGCATGCCCTAAAGTGCATGTCCGGACTGCGAAAAAAGCAGAAAAGCATCTGGGGATGGATAAATAAACGAGTGAGAAATCATCTTTTAGTTCACCGACCGAATATTCCGTTAAGAATGCTAGCTTTCGGCTTCACCCAGTCTGAGGTACACATCTGGCTGACCCGGCAGTAACAATCGCAGAGGTGCTCCCTTTATAGCCTAGCCGAACAATCGGGAACGTAGGGGTAAGCACAGGAGCCAGGCAACCCAGCTTGGCCAAAACTTAAGTCATATCGATGCATATAATGGTGAATAAAAGGTACATGCGGAAGTGTGACACATGTGGTGGGCATGAAGCCCGTGTAAACAAGCTTCTGATAAATAAGCCCCCAGGTATAATGAGCATGAGTAGTGCGTCAATTGTGTGCGAACAATGCACAAGCGAGCCCTTAAAGGCTTGAAAGAGAAAAGGAGGGAGAAGGAGAGAAATATAAGACAGCTAATGTGTAAAAAAAAGACACAGGAAGGAGACGAACACAAAGTCTGGCGCTAGGCGTAGAATCTTCCTAGGCGGGCTGCGTTCCATGGGTTCGGCTCGAGTCGGTTATCCGATGCATTTCACAGACGACACGCTCCACCAGTCAGAACTTGGTCGATTATGAAGGACCTTCCCATTTGGGCTTGAGTTTGTCCTTTTTCTTGTCCGGCAGGCGTAGATCTAATTCGCTAACATTGTAAGTTTTGGCCCATACTTCTCTTCTTTGATATCTTCGAGCCTGCTGTTGATAGAATGCGGAAGGGGCTTTTGCCACGTCGCGCTCCTCCTTCAATGTGTCCAAACTGTCCTGCCGATCGAGTTCGACTTCTCTTTCTTCGTACATGCGCACGCGAGGTGAGTCATGAATTATGTCGCAGGGCAGGACTGCCTCGCGTTGTATACCATAAAGAATGGTGTGAATCTGGTAGTGCGATTCGGCGTGGTCCGCAGCCCCCAGAGTATGGAGTCGAGCTCCTCTACCCAGTGCATGTTAGATTCCTTGAGGGACCGCACTAATCTGGGTTTGATACCGCTCATGATTAGACCATTTGTTCGCTCGACTTGACCGTTAGTTTGTGGGTGATAGACTGAAGCGTAGTCGAGCTTGATGCCCATGTTTTTGCACCAGAGTTTAACCTCGTCGGCCGTAAAGTTCGTGCCATTATCAGTGATGATGCTGTGGGGGACACCGTAACGGTGTACGACCCCTGATATGAAATCTATCACCGGTCCGGATTCGGCCGTCTTAACAGGCTTGGCCTCTATCCATTTGGTGAATTTGTCCACCATGACCAGTAGGTATTTTTGCTTGTGGGTTCCTCCTTTAAGGGGTCCAACCATGTCAAGCCCCCAGGCCGTGAAGGGCCAGGTGATGGGTATAGTTTGGAGGGCGGTGGGTGGCATATGGCTTTGGTTAGCAAATAGTTGGCAACCGACGGATCATTGGACTAAGTCCTGAGCATCTGCCCGAGTCATCGGCCAATAAAATCCTGTACGGAAGGCCTTGCTTACAAGGGCCCGGGCTGCGGCGTGGTGCCCGCCGAGTCCGGCATGAATTTCAACCAGAAGGTTCCGCCCTTCCTCTTCGGAGATACACCTTTGAAGGACTCCGGTGGTGCTTTTCTTATAAAGCTCTCCTTCATGGACTTTATAGGCTTTAGATCGCCGCACTATGCAGCGTGCCTCGTTTTGGTCCTCGGGAAGTTCCTGCCTAGTTAGGTAGGCTAGGAATGGTTCTGTCCACGGGGCAATGGTTGCCATTAATACGTGGGCTGAGGGTGTTACTTCGTTGGCGGAGCCTCCCGTTGTGTCAGAATGTTTGGTGTCAGGTAGTGCGGCTTGGTCCGGGTTGTTATTTCCGGATTCCCCTTCCCATTGTACGGATGGCTTGAATAGCCTCTCCAAGAAAATGTTGGGGGGGGGGGGACTGCACCGCAATTTGCGCCGGTGCGTGCCAAGACATCTGTTGCCTGATTGTTTTCCCGGGCTATATGGTGAAATTCGAGCCCCTCGAACCGAGCTGACATTTTTAGGACCGCGTTGCGATAAGCTGCCGTTTTTGGATCCTTGGCATCAAAGTCTCCATTTATTTGGGATATCGCAAGGTTCGAATCCCCATGCACCTCTAGGCGTTGGATGCCCATGGAGACTGCCATCCGGAGACCATGTAAAAGGGCCTCGTATTCGGCTGCGTTGTTGGAGTCTGTATACATTATCTGGAGTACGTATTGAACTGTATCTCCTGTTGGGGACGTCAGAACGACGCCAGCCCCCAGACCTGCTAACATTTTGGAGCCGTCGAAGTGCATGATCTAGTTGGAATATGTGACATACTCTTTAGGGAGTTCGGCTTCAGTCCATTCGGCGATAAAGTCGGCCAAAACTTGCGACTTGATGGCCCGCCATGGCTTATAGGTTATGTCGAACGGGAGGAGTTCAATGGCCCATTTGGCAATCCGACCCGTTGCGTCGCGGTTGTTTATGATATCGTTAAGAGGTACTTCAGAGGCTACTGTTATAGAACAATCTTGAAAGTAGTGTCGCAGCTTCCGGGATGCCATGAACACCGTGTATGCTATCTTTTGATAATGCGGGTACTGTGACTTACATGGAGTGAGGACAGTGGACACGTAGTAAACTGGTTTTTGAAGGGGGGGTTTGTGTCCGTCTGTTTCTCGTTCGACGATGAGCACTGCGCTTAGAACTTGATGAGTTGCCGCAATGTATAATAGCATTGGTTCGCCGATGTTAGGCGCGGCCAGGACCGGGTTTGTTGCCAATATGGCTTTTATTTCTTTGAGTCCGGCCGTGGCAGCATCCGTCCACTCGAAGTGTTCGGTGCGCCGGAGGAGGCGATAGAGAGGTAATGCCTTTTCTCCCAAGCGGGAGATGAAGCGACTTAAACCCGCCACGCATCCAGTTAATTTTTGTATTTGTTTGAGGTCCTTTGGAATGTCCAATTGTGACAGAGCTCGGATCTTGACTGGATTTGCTTCAATTCCTCTACCGGATACAATGAAGCCCAAGAGCTTTCCGGCTGGTACGCCGAAAATGCATTTTTCTGGGTTAAGCTTGATGTCATATGCTCGGAGGTTATCTAATGTGAGCCTCAAGTCGTCTACTAGAGTTTCAAGATGCTTGGTTTTGACGACCACGTCATCTACATAGGCTTCCACTATTTTCCCGATCTGGTTTGCCAGACATGTCTGAATCATGCGCTGATATGTTGCGCCGGTGTTTTTGAGCCCGAAGGGCATTGTGTTGAAGCAGAATGGGCCGTATGGGGTGATGAATGCCGTTGCAGCTTGGTCTGGCTCCGCCATCTTGATTTGATGGTAGTCAGAGTATGCGTCGAGGAAACGCAATGAATCGCGTCCTGCGGTAGCGTTGATGATTTGATCGATGCGGGGGAGGGGGAAAGGATCCTTTGGGCAAGCCTTGTTGAGGTCCTTGAAATCGACGCATAGGCGCCAGGATTTGTCCTTCTTTGGTACCATCACCAGGTTTGCTAGCCAGTCCGGATGTTTTATATCTTTGATGAATCCGGCCTCCAGTAGTTTGGCTAGCTCCTCTCCCATGGCTTGTCTCTTAGGTTCGGAGAAACACCGACGAGCCTACTTGACAGGCTTGAATCCTTTTAGGATGTTCAAGCTGTGCTCGGCCAGCCTGCGTGGGATTCCTGGCATATCTGAAGGGTGCCAGGCAAAAATGTCCCAATTTTTGCGTAGGAATTCTCGTAGTGCGGCGTCTACATCAGGGTTTAACTGCGCCCCGATGGAGGCTGTTTTTGTAGGGTCCGCTGGATGGACTTGGAATTTGACTATTTCGTCCGCTGGTTTAAAAGAGGTGGACTTGGATCTCTTATCGAGTATCACGTCGTCCCAGTTCACCGTGGAGCGGAGCGCCATCAGTTCTTCGGCCGCTAGGGCTTCGGATAGTGCTTCAAGGGCCAATGCGGCTGTCTTGTTTTCGGCGCGGAGTGCTATGTCCGGGTCACTAGCAAAAGTGATGATTCCATTGGGTCCGGGCATTTTGAGCTTCATGTACCCGTAATGGGGTATAGCTTGAAAAATTGTGAATGCCTCTCGCCCTAATAGAGCGTGGTATCTGCTACTGAACGGGGCCACTTGAAACGTGACCTCCTCGGACCTATAATTATCCGCATGCCGAACACCACATCCAGTGTGATTTTTCCTGAGCAGCACGCTTCTCGACTGGGGATTATTCCTCTAAAGGTTGTGTTGCTTCGCTCAATGCGGCTCCAGTCTATTTTCATTTTTTGAAGGGTTTCCTCATAAATGAGGGTCAATCTGCTGCCACCGTCCATGAGTACCTTGGTAAGGCGAAAGCCGTCCACTATTGGACTGAGGACCAATGCGGCTGGTGCTCGGGCTATTCGGACTTTAGGTTCATCACTGGCATTGAAGGTAATAGCCGTGTCGCTCCATGGGTTTATTGTTGCTACTTGGTAGACTTCGGTAAGGCTGCGGAGCGTTCGTTTCCGCATATTATTTGATGCGAAAGTCTCAAATACTATTGATATCGTACTGGTCTCCCTGGGCTGGTGCTCTGCGGATTCTGGAGTTAGAAGCTCCTCGCCACTTCTGGCCACCTGCCGGAGTATCCAACATGCTCTCAGGCTATGAGTTGGTGTGGCGCCCTCTATACTATGAATTTTTACAAGGTCCATTGAGCCATCCTTCCAGTACGGTTCCATACCCTACAGAGGGTTTTTGCTTTTCGTTGTTTAGCCCGGGTGCCTGGTGATAATGCGCCCTTTTATTTCGGACTGAGATTGTATTCAGGGCCGGATTGTCCCGGAATTTTATTTCGGTTTTCCGGACGCTTTCCATCACACAGTATTTTTGTACTATGGATGCCAAGTCAGCGAAGCGTGTAATTTCACGGCGACTTATGGCGTTGAGGATTCCGATGTCCGTGCAATTATTGCAGAAGAATGAAATTGCATCCTCCTCGCGACAGTCCTCTATCCTGTTCATAACCATGAGGAATCTGGCCCATTAATGGTGTACTGTTTCTGTGGGCTCTTGCCGAATTTGGGATAGATCCCTTATGTTTGGGTGGGCGGGTGGAGTTAAATCCGAAACCTCGCCCAATCTGAGACCCAGGGGCCAAGGAGTTTCTGAACTCAAAAGCTTGGGTTCTTGGATGTTGTCCAATGAATCTAGCCTGCTGCCTGACTGTAGGTTCAGGGCTTGGGTGACGTCCTCCCCTCCGCGATTATCCGGCTTGGAGGGATCGGGAATTCAGACATAACTTGTCCTTAAGATGGGTGAAGATTTGCCGCACTGTTCCTCCACCACTGCGACGTGGTGGGTGACCCGGGGAGAGTTAATCTCTCTCGGATCGGGTTTAAGCCTAATCCGATCGTAGTCTGTAGAGACTCCCAGGGCGGCGATGCGATCCAAGAGCTCGTTTAAGGAAGAGAGCTCCATCGGATCTAACTGCTCGGCAAGTTCCGAGCTGACATGAAGATTGCTTTTGATGACCCGAGAGGTCATCGTCAGTGCGGCGCCCGAACAGGCGGTCATAAGGAATCTGCCTAGCCAGAGAGTTTGGCCGATAGCCAGAGCTCCTTTAGCAACAGTGCCGTCCTTAAGGACGGGATGCGGCATCCTTCCTGATGGCGACAGCACAGCGGAACTCTCAATGAAAGCACCAATGTCGGTGTCAAAACCGGCGGATCTCGGGTAGGGTGTCCCGAACCGTGCGTCTAGGCAGATGGTAACAGGAGACAAGGGATATGATGTTTTTACCCAGGTTCGGGCCCTCTCAATGGAGGTAAAACCCTACTCCTGCTTGATTAATATTGATGATATGGGTAGTACAAGAGTAGATCTACCACGAGATCAGAGAGGCTAAACCCTAGAAGCTAGCCTATGGTATGATTGTTGTTCGTCCTGCGGACTAAAACCCTCCGGTTTATATAGACACCGGAGAGGACTAGGGTTACTCAAAGTCGGTTACAATGGGAGGAGATCTACATATCCGCATCGCCAAGCTTGCCTTCCACGCCAAGGAAAGTCCCATCCGGACACGGGACGAAGTCTTCAATCTTGTATCTTCATAGTCCAGGAGTCCGGCCAAAGGTCATAGTCCGGCTATCCGGACACCCCCTAATCCGGGACTCCCTCAGTAGCCCCCGAACCATGCTTCAATGACGATGAGTCCGGCACGCAGATTTGTCTTCGACATTGCAAGGCGGGTTCTTCTCCAAATTCCATATACCTGTTGAATAATGTCCGGCTTCTAGTGAATGTTGCACTTCTTGGCTTCTGCGCCCAATAATGGCCATCTTCCACATGTCAAACGAATGCGAAAAGCCAGGGTGTTTTTTTCATGTACCCCCCTAGCTGCACAAATGAGCCACCTATAAAAGAGACAGGGATTTAGATCCAAACCACACCATCTTCCCTCCGCGAGCATTCATCGGAGCACATTCGATAGAGATCCATTCCATCATGGCCAGTCGACGCAGCTCCTCCTCTCGCGCCCCCAGCCCTCAACCTGGAGATTGGGAGAGATGCTTCGTCCCGCACAGCGAGCTAGTGGCACTCCAAGCCAAGGGGTTTCTCCCCCCAGCCTACATGGTCCCGCTTCGAGCTGGGCATGCCACCTATAATGGTGGAGAGCAAGTGGAGAGCGTCCCTAATCCCTCCAAAGGAGAGCGGGTATGCCTTGTCCCTTATTTGATAAGAGGGCTCGGATTTCCAATTCATCCATTTCTCCAGGGGCTCCTGGAGTTCTACGGCCTCCAGTTGCACAACCTTATGCCTGCCTCCATATTGCATATTGCGGGCTTCGTGGCCCTTTGCGAGCTGTTTTTGGGCATCGAGGCTCATTTCGCGCTGTGGAAGAAGTTGTTCTGCCTTGTGCCCCGCTCTCATGAGGGGTCGATATATCAAGTGGGCAGAGCCGAACTATGGCGCATCGCTGGGACCGGATATCTATCCGGAACCCCAAAGAAGACGTCCGAAGTTGGCCTTTAGAATGGTTTTATATAGAAGACGTCCCCCTGCCGGACCCTGTTCGGATCAGCCTCCCTGAGTTCAATAATGCTCCTTTGAAGAAGCGCCTAAGCTGGCGCCCACGGAGCAATCAGAAGGAAAATGACAGGGACGTCCTTTACCTGATGAACCGGATAAGGTTGTTAGCTCATTCCGGGCTGACCATGATCGAGGTCATGGCCACATGCATTATGCGGGGGGTGCAGCCGCTTCAGTATAGAGGCCACCCCATGTGGGATTTCAATGGGGAGGACGATGCCACCCGGTGCGGCCGTAAGTGGCCGGAATCAGCTGCCGCTCTAATAGAGATCTTGTCCGCTTTGTACAAGGGAGAAGAGGAGGAATTCCTCCACGTCAACCCACGGGGCGGATTTTCTATGTACAATCCTCCGAGCTGGGTAAGCGGACACTTTAACCTGTCCATCCGTCTCACATTCCCATAGTTAAGTATTTAGTCTGACAATTCCAACACAGGAGCTATGCCAGGCTGTAAAGGAGATAAACAGCCCTCCTCCACAACCCGAGGACCTGGAACGGTCCCTCGATCCGGACTCCCAAGAGGACCCGGACTTGTCTGTGGAGCTGATTGATGGGGTGTTTCATCAATTGAGTAAGGACAACACCTTAGTGGCCATTACGGCTGATTATCCCAGACTACTTCCAGCCTCGAAGGTAACCGAGACTGAAGTCTCAGTACTTGCAAGAGGATCCACCCGTGCTTATTTCTGATCACCGTATACCAATGGCGTGTTTTGCAGGGGAATTCCTTGAGGCGGAGGGCCGAGCCCGCGGTGGCTAGCCAACAAGGGGCATCGAGGCCCAACGGGCTAAAAAGAAGTACGGACCAGATCGAGACGCCAGTGCAACGGTACGGCGTGCAATTTAACTCCCAGGGTTTATGCCCTCAAGGCATACTAACGCTCATGCTCTCTTCAGGAAGAAGAGCGCTCGCCGGACTATATCCACCGGCCAGGCTTCAAGGCCGGGTCCGGAAGCGGAGGCGAACACGGGGCGTGATGAAAAGTCATGTACCTAGGGTAGGGTCATGAACCTGACCAAGGTACCCTCCCCAAGGACATCTTTTAGAAGAAGTCGTCTTCCCGTCGACCAAGAGGAACTCCACTCGACGGACTAGAAGACACTCGACGAACCTAAAGACACTCGACCATGAAGACTCACTCGACCACCAGGAGTTCAAGATCTACTATGTATCCAAACGGTCTGTAATTAAGTAGTCTTAATGGCCATGATGACACTTTATGTAGGGCGTTACCAGTAACGCTAGACCTTAATGTATTTTAACCCGCTGCTACGTGGGCTGGCTGGGGTCCTGGCGCCCTCTATATAAGCCACCCCCCTCCACTGGTAGAAGGGTTCGCACCCATGTAACTCTCACACACATAATCCAGTCGACCGCCTCCGGGCTCCGAGACGTAGGGCTGTTACTTCCTCCGAGAAGGGCCTAAACTCGTAAAACACTTGTGTGCACAACTGCTCCATAGCTAGGATGTTGCCTCTCCATACCTACCCCCTATTCTACTGTCAGACTTTGAACCATGACAGTTGGCGCCCACCGTGGGGCAGGTGTCTTAGCGACTTGTTGGAGAAGTTGCAATCTTTTTTGATTCCCATCATCATGGTTTTCAGGTGGAGTTTTGGTTGAGGGCCGCGAGATCCGTCTCGGCGCGCTCACATTCGTCGCCGACGACTCTGCCTGGCTGCAGGAGGCTCCGCTCAACGTGGATGCGCTCCCAGTCCGCCGAGCTACGCACTTTCGAGCATGCGTCCGCGGCGTCCTTCTACGGCAACCGTCGACTCAGTATCGGCCGGTTTTCGTGTCATCCTCCCTCCCAGCTTCCCGTCGGCGTAAGCGCTCCGGTCGGTCGAGGCTTTAGCGGTGGGTGAGGCATGCAGTGGCTCGCCAGTCGACCACTGCCCAAGTCGCGGCAATCGAGCCCGACGAATCTCTCTACGGCCTGTTCGACCTGTCGACTAGCTCTGCAGAGACTGCATCCGAATGCGACAGCAGTGATCCGGCAGCGGAGGTCCTGATGGTCAATGGGCCGCACGTTCCCCCCGGCTTTCCTGGCGCTGAGGGAGGCAACGGCGGAGGCGATCCGTCGCATGACCATGAGGAGTACCGCCCCGAGCCCCTCGACTCGCAGCAGAGGGAAGAGCTTCGCCGCCGGAACATGGATGCGCTTCATACTCCGATCGTTAGAGAAACCCCTGAGGCTCGCGCCTTAGAGGACTCGCGCTTGGCCAACCTGGCTGAGCGCACTCGACTGGAGAACCTTCAGCGGGCACTCGACGAGCGTGCGCGACAATGGATTCTAGACTCCAGTCGACGCCAACTCTTTAAACCTCCGACTCAGGTATACCGCACTTCGATCCAGAATTTGGCAGCTGCAACCCGTATAGCGGAGTCGATTCAGCCTTCCCAATCAGAGGCTGGCAGAGGCTTGATGCAGATCAGAGATTTGCTCTGGGCAGCGGGAGATCAGAATTCGGCTATGTCGCAGTCGCGGAACAGGATTCATAGCAGATCTGTGGCGGCGAATACGGTCCAGTCGGCTCATAGCCCCAGATCACCCCCGAGGCGTGAAGGGCATGGCGACCGGCACGATCAATACAGGAACTATGAGCAGTATGATCACCGATTCGATCGCAACAATCGACGTCGAGTGCCCACTCCTCCCCCGAGGGGTGGATCATATATGCCTCGACAGCAGGATGACAGACGCCAGCACAGTGGCGGGCGAAGAATTCCGGTCAACCCCAGGGAACCAGGCTTTAATACGAGATCCATCATCGTTCAAGGTCTGGTCGACCAGAATAGAGCCCACAGAGAGGGTAATGACAGAGATGTACCCACCAGCAGCCGAGTGCACATCTCCGGACCAGAGTGTTTCAGCAGGGCCATCAGAGCCGCGGTGATTCCTCCCAACTTCAGGTTGGCGTCTGGAGTCAGCAAATTCAACGGTGAGTCCAAGCCTGATACTTGGCGTGAGGACTACCGAGTGGCTGTTCAGATCGGCGGTGGAAACGATGAGGTGGCCATGAAGCATATGCCTCTCATGTTGGAAGGGTCAGCCAGGGCATGGCTGAATCAGTTGACACCCAGGAGCATCTACACGCGGGAGGACCTCTCCCGAGTGTTTGTCAGGATGTTAGAAGGAACGTGCAAGCGGCTGGCGGGACTGACAGAGTTGCAATCTTGCGTACATAAGTTGAATGAGACTCTGAGGGATTACATCCAGAGATGGATCACACTGCATCACACAATAGAAAATGTATCTGATCACCAGGCAGTTTGCGCCTTCAAGGAGGGCGTAAAGTACAGAGAGCTAAGCCTGAAAGTCGGTCGAACTGGAGACATGTCTCTAAGCCGAATGATGGAAATAGCCACCAAATATGCCAATGGTGAGGAAGAGGATCGGCTCCGGAGCGGCAAGCACAAGTCAGTCTTCCAGGACACCGGAGGCAGAAATTCCAGTAGCAAAAGCGTAAAGCCGAGCCAGCCGCACCTGGAGAAGCCTTGGCCCTGAACCAAGGAAAGTTCAAAGGGAAACCCAAGGGGCCTTGGAACCCCAAGAAAGTAAAAGATAAAGAAGGAAATGACGTGATGGATTTACCATGTCACATCCACACCAAGAAAGACGAAGAGGGTAATTTCATCTACCCGAAGCATACCACTCGACAGTGTCGACTCCTGATACAGTAGTTCCAAGGGAAGCAGCCCAAGGACAAAGAAAAAGAGTCGGACAAGGTTGAGGACAAGGAGGATAGTGACGAGGAATATCCGCAGGTCAATTCCACCTTGATGATTTTTGCCGACGTTGAGAGCAAAAACCGACTGAAAGTTATAAACCGAGAGGTGAATATGGCTGCTCCGTCAACACCCAATTACCTGAAGTGGTCTCAGACTGCCATTACATTCGACCAATCTGACCACCCCATGCACATAGCCACCCCTGGGAGGCAAGCACTGGTGGTCGACCCCGTCGTTGAAGGCACTCGACTGACCAAAGTGTTGATGGATGGCAGCAGTAGTTTGAATATACTGTATGCTGAGATGCTGAAAGGGATGGGCATTCCGATGTCCAGACTGAGCACAAGCAACATGAGTTTTTATGGAGTCATCCCTGGCAAGAAGGCCGCATCACTCGGCCAGATTGCTCTTGATGTAGTTTTTGGTGATTTCTAGAGTGCCTATCATGCAATTTTGGGCAGGCCAGCTTATGCACGTTTTATGGCTCGACCATGTTACGTGTACCTCAAACTAAAGATGCCTGGCCCTAAAGGCGTGATCACTGTCACTGGTAACCGCAAGAAGGCAGAAGAGTGCTTCCAGAAAGGCTTAAAGATCGCCCATGCTCAGATTGTGGCAGAAAAGTGGCAGGAACACCAAAGGAATGCAGACCCGAGTGATTTGTTGCAAATCAAAAAGCCTGCTATAGAATCAGCGTTTCAGTCGTCCGGTGAGACAAAACCCGTTCACATCCACCCGACCGACCCTAGCGCTGCTCCGACTCATATCTCCACAACACTCGACCCCAAATAGGAAGAAGCGCTCATCCAGTTCCTCCGTGAGAACTGGGACATCTTTGCATGGAAACCTTCTGACATGCCGGATGTACCCAGGGGACTGGCTGAGCATCGTCTACGAGTCGATTCAAAGGCAAAACCTGTGAAGGAACATCTGCGACGGTCCGCCGTCCAGAAAAGGAAAGCCATTGGCGAGGAAGTGGCTTGGCTCCTAGCGGCAGAGTTTATCCGAGAGATTTACCACTCCGAGTGGCTCGCCAATGTTGTCATGGTTCCCAAAAAGGACAATTCGCTTTGCATGTGCATCGATTTTAAGCATATCAATCGGGCCTGCCCGAAAGATCATTTTCCTCTTCCCCGCATCGACCAAATAGTCGACTCGACTGCGGGATGTGAGCAACTTTCTTTCTTGGACGCTTACTCCGGGTACCATCAGATCCGTCTGTTTGGACCCGATGAGATCAAAACAGCTTTCATCACCCCATTTGGGTGCTTCTGTTCTATCACCATGCCATTCGGCCTCAAGAATGCCGGAGCCACGTTCATGAGGATGATTCAGAAGTGTTTGCTCACTGAAATCAGTCGGAATGTGGAAGCGTACATGGATAACATTGTGGTCAAGTCACGGAAAGGTTCTGACCTGCTGACTGGCCTCGCTGAAACATTTGCCAACCTCAGGAGGTACGATATCAAGCTTAACCCATCCAAGTGCACATTCGGAGTTCCTAGTGGAAAATTACTCGGTTTTCTCGTTTCCGAATGGGGAATCGATGCAAACCCAGAGAAAGTAGGCACAATACTCTGAATGAAACAACCCGTGCGTGTGCACGATATTCAGAAGCTTACTAGTTGCTTGGCCGCTTTAAGTCGATTCATCTCTCGTCTCGGTGAGAAGGCATTGCCTCTTTACCGACTGATGAAGAAGTCAGACAAGTTCGACTGGACTCCTGAAGCTAACGCAGCGTTTGCAGAGTTAAAAACCCTGCTTTCCACCCAGCCGGTGCTTGCTGCTCCAATCAGCAAAGAGCCTTTGCTGCTTTACATTGCAGCCACAGGACAAGTCGTCAGTACTGTACTTACGGTCGAGCGGGAAGAAGAAGGGAAAGCCTTCAAAGTTCAGCGCCCAGTATATTACATTTCCGAAGTCCTGACCCCATCCAAGCAACGATACCCTCATTATCAGAAGTTTGTATATGGGATTTATATGACCACGAAGAAAGTTGCTCACTACTTCTCTGATCATATCATCACAGTCGTCACCGACACCCCCTTATCAGAGATTCTGCACAACAGAGACGCAACCGGTCGAGTGGCAAAATGGGCGATTGAACTTCTTCCCCTAGATATCAGATTTGAGGCAAAGAAAGCTATCAAGTCCCAAGCAATAGCAGATTTCCTTGCCGAGTGGACGGAACAGCAGTTCCGACCCAAGTTCACTCGGAGCACTGGACTATGTTCTTCGATGGCTCCAAAATGCTGAATGGTTCCGGTGCCGGAGTGGTCTTGGTTTCCCCCCGAGGAGATAAGCTCAGATATGTACTCCAGATTCACTTTGATTCCTCCAACAATGAAGCGGAATATGAAGCACTCTTGTACGGGTTGCGTATGGCCATTTCACTCGGCGTCCGTCGCCTCATGGTCTACGGTGACTCGGACTTAGTGGTCAACCAAGTGATGAAGGAGTGGGACGTCAAAAGCCCAGCCATGACTGGTTACTGCAATGCAGTCAGAAAGCTGGAGAAGAAATTTGAGGGATTAGAGCTCCATCACGTTCCCCGACTGAAAAATCAAGCAGCCGATGACCTGGCGAAGATAGGTTCAAAGAGAGAAGCCATTCCGAGTGGCGTGTTTTTGGAGCGTGTTCACACATCGTCGGTTCAAGAAGATCCTTTTACTGAGGAAGCCCCGCAGCCAAAAAGCGCCACAGATCCGACTGAAGTCGAGGTCCCGGCTGTGGTCGACTTAATCATGGAAGTTCTGGTCATCACTCCCGACTGGACAGTGCCCTATATTGCCTATATTCTGAGGAAAGAGCTCCCCGAGAATGAAGAAGAGGCTCGAGAGATCGTCCGCCGATCCAAAGCCTTCACCGTCATGAGGGGACGGTTGTACAGAGAAAGTGTGACTGGAGTCAGCCAGAAATGCATAACACCGGAAGAAGGTCGGATGATTCTCAACGACATCCACTCGGGGACCTGTGGCCATCATGCGTCCTCTCGGACCATCGTGGCTAAAGCATACCGAGCGGGTTTCTACTGGCCCAGAGCAAATGAGATGGCAAAAGAGATAGTCGACAAGTGTGAAGGATGTCAATTCTACTCCAATATGTTGCACAAACCCACCTCAGCCTTGAAGACCATTCCACTCGTCTGGCCTTTCGCTGTATGGGGGTTGGATATGGTTGGACCACTGAGAACAGGCAGAAACGGCTACACCCATGTATTGGTAGCAGTCGACAAGTTCACCAAGTGGATTGAGGCTAAACCCATCAAGAATCTGGATGCCGGCACCGCCGCCAGCTTCATCAGGGAGTTGGTATTCAGATATGGAGTTCCCCATAGTATCATCATAGACAATGGGTCAAATTTCGACTCCGAAGAATTCAGAGCCTTCTGCGCATCTCAGGGTACATGAGTCGACTATGCTTCAGTCGCTCACCCTCAGTCGAATGGACAAGCAGAACGAGCAAATGGCTTAATTCTCAAAGGGTTGAAACCCCGACTGATGCGCGACCTCAAGCACGCAGCTGGTGCATGGGTCGACGAACTTCCGTCGGTGCTTTGGGGATTAAGGACAACGCCAAACCGGTCGACTGGGAGGACTCCATTTTCTTGGTCTATGGAGCTGAAGCAGTCTTGCCGAGCGACCTACTTCACAACGCACCCCGAGTCGAACTCTACACCGAAGCTGAAGCAGAGCAAGCCCGACAGGACGCGGTCGACCTTCTAGAAGAAGAAAGAGAAATGGCCTTGATCCGATCGACCAATTACCAGCAGGACTTGCGTCGCTTCCATGCCAGAAATGTGAAGAGTCGAGCTTTCCAGGAAGGAGATCTAGTTCTCCGAGTGGATCAGCAGAAACCACACAAGCTTGCTCCTACTTGGGAAGGTCCCTTCATCGTCACCAAGGTTCTCCATAATGGGGCATACCGCCTTTACAATGTCGAGCACCAGATTGACGAGCCCCAAGCATGGAACGCGGACCTGCTCCACCCTTTTTATACTTAAGTTTTTCACTCAGATGAGTTGTAATAAAAGTACTCTTGTAGTGTATTCATCAAAGACAAGAGTTTCATAATTTTCTCAGTAATTGTTTTTGCTTTTGTTCTCATAAATATGTCCCCCAGTGGGTGGCTTAGCCGCGAACCCGTTTCGCCTAAGCTTGTAAAAAATCCTACCGAGTGGTAAGCCAGCCTTCCACTAGGAGGCTTAGCTGCGAATCCGTTTCGCCTAAGTTAAAACAAAATCCTACCGAGTGGTGAGCCAGCCTTCCACTCGGAGGCTTAGCTGCAGTCCAAGTACTCGCCTAAGTAAACAAAATCCTACCGAGTGGAGAGCAAACCGCCCACTCGGGGGCTTAGCTGCAGCCCAGTGCTCGCCTAAGTTTCTAAAATCCTACCGAGTGGAGAGCAAACCTCCCACTTGGGGGCTTAGCTGCAGCCCAGTGCTCGCCTAAGTTTCTAAAATCCTACCGAGTGGAGAGCAAACCTCCCACTCGGGGGCTTAGCTGCAGCCCAGTGCTCGCCTAAGTTTCTAAAATCCTACCGAGTGGAGAGCAAACCTCCCACTCGGGGGCTTAGCTGCAGCCCAGTGCTCGCCTAAGTTTCTAAAATCCTACCGAGTGGAGAGCAAACCTCCCACTCGGGGGCTTAGCTGCAGCCCAGTGCTCGCCTAAGTTTCTAAAATCCTACCGAGTGGAGAGCAAACCTCCCACTCGGGGGCTTAGTTGCATCCCAGTGCTCGCCTAAGTTTCTAAAATACCTACCGAGTGGAGAGCAAACCTCCCACTCAGGGGCTTAGCTGCAGCCCAGTGCTCGCCTAAGTTTCTAAAATCCTACCGAGTGGAGAGCAAACCTCTCACTCGGGGGCTTAGCTGCAGCCCAGTGCTCTCCTAAGTTTCTAAAATCCTACCGAGTGGAGAGCAAACCTCCCACTCAGGGGCTTAGCTGCAGCCCAGTGCTCGCCTAAGTTTCTAAAATCCTACCGAGTGGTAAGCCGGCCTTCCACTCGGAGGCTTAGCTGCGAATCCGTTTCGCCTAAGTTAAAACAAAATCCTACCGAGTGGTGAGCCAGCCTTCCACTCGAAGGCTTAGCTGCAGTCCAAGTACTCGCCTAAGTAAACAAAACCTTACCGAGTGGAGTGTAAACCTCCCACTCGGGGGCTTAGCTGCAGCCTAGTGCTCGCCTAAGTTTCTAAAATCCTACCGAGTGGAGAGCAAACCTCCCACTCGGGGGCTTAGCTGCAGTCCAGTGCTCGCCTAAGTTTCTAAAATCGTACCGAGTGGAGAGCAAACCTCCCACTCGGGGGCTTAGCTGCAGCCCAGTGCTCGTCTAAGTTTCTAAAATACCTACCGAGTGGAGAGCAAACCTCCCACTCGGGGGCTTAGCTGCAGCCCAGTGCTCACCTAAGTTTCTAAAATCCTTCCGAGTGGAGAACAAGTTTCTCACTCGGAGGCTTGGTAGCAACCCAGCGCTCGCCCAAACATGACGAGCACAAGTCAACTGCAATTGTGCTTCACTCCTACCTGCAAAAGAGCATTACAGATACTAGTATATATTCCAACCAAAAGAAGATGGTAGTCCGAAAGAATCAAACGTATTTCAACGGCAAATCAAGTTTGGATAACGTCCTATGGACCCAGAAGTGCTCAGGCATCAAGCCTGTTAAAGTTTGTCGGTTACAAAAATCACTCGGCATTCCGAGGCAAATTCAAATCATCGAGCATAGAAGTTTTTTACCCCTCCTGCGGAGGGCTGGAAGGCGCAACAAACTCGTCCAGGTCGATCCCATCTGCGATCCGAGTGGCAGCCGCGATGAAGGTCTCCATGAAAGAACGGAAGTCATGCTTCCTAGTGTTGGCCACCTTGAGAGACACCAGCTTGTCTTCTCTCGCTTCCTTGCAGTGGACGCGGACCAAGGACAGAGCGACGTCAGCACCGCATCTGGCAGAAGACTTCTTCCATTCTTGCACTCGACTTGGAACTTCGTTCAGTCGAGTCATCAGCGACTCAAGGTCGTTCTGAAGCGTTTCTTCTGGCCAAAGCGATGTGTCGATGCGCGACGTTGCGGCCTTCAGTCTTGCAAGGTAATCGACCACTGCAGCAACGCGAGAATCAAGGCGGAGCACGTTCATAGCGGTTTCATCCTTCGCCGGGGAATTGATGGGATCCAAGCCATTCTCCACTCGACTAGTCTCCTCTTCAAAGTTTAGGCAGAATTCTACGGACACGATTCAAGGATAAGCTAATGCCCTCACAGCAAGTCAGTAATTACCAATCGGAGATAAGGGATTACCTTCGAGCATGAGGAATAGCTTCTTGGCGAGTCCTCCCAGATAAACCTCCAAGTCATTCTTCTTTCCTGCCAGTTCGCCAGCTTTGTCACTCAGGACCATATTGGCATTCTTCAGTCGAGTGACTTCTTGGTTGGCCACGTCGAGAGCAGCTTTCAGATTAGTGTTTTCCTCTTCAAGTTTGTTGATAGAAGCCAACTTCTCTTCTGCAAGTTTTGTCTTGTCCGAAGCCGCTTTCTGCGCCTCGGCGAGGTCAAGGTCCTTCTTCTTCAGAGCATCCCTCAGTTTTTCTGCAAAAATCACAATAAAGACTCGGAGATAGGCAATAAGCAAGGACAGTCGTCAAGATTCTCACCAAACATACCTTTTGCCTCCTCCTTCGACTTCGTAAAGTTCTCTTGGACAAGCTTCTGGTCAAGTTCAAGTTGGATATGCTTGTTCTCCAATTCGATATAATGAGAAATAAGGTCACAAGATTTCTGCGAAAGTTCAGTCGACAGACATCAACGACAGATCACTTCCGAGTGACTAAAAGAAAATTCGTAGTATTTCTAATACTACAGCTGAATCTAAACATTCAACTGTAGTCTCGGGGACTACACCCAGTGGGTGCACTCAGCGTGCCCTCACTAGTGCTATCAGCTAGACTCAGAGTCGATCAGTCGACCGGAAGCAGTTAACTGTCAGCAGTAAAAAAAAATCAGACCATAGCCGACTGCCAGCAATCGGCGACGGTCTCGAGGACTACACCCAGTGGGTGCACTCAGCGTGCCCCCACCAGTTCTATTATTCCACTCGGCCAAGCACGAGTGAAACAAGTAAAGTGACAAATCTCAAGACACAAAGGCTACAGTCGACTGCCAGCAGTCCATCGTAGAATTGACACACCTAGTGGGTGCATGACAAACATCAAGATTTCTAGTCGGTGTTTAACTAACCTGGACATTACGGCTAATTATCCTGGACTACTTCCAGCCTCGAAGGTAACCGAGACCGAAGTCTCAGTACTTGCAAGAGGATCCACCCGTGCTTATTTCTGATCACCGTATACCAATGGCGTGTTTTGCAGGGGAAGTCCTTGAGGAGGAGGGCCGAGCCCGCGGTGGCTAGCCAACAAGGGGCATCGAGGCCCAACGGGCTAAAAAGAAGTGCGGACCGGATCGAGACGCCAGCGCAACGGTACGGTGTGCAATTTAACTCCCAGGGTTTATGCCCTCAAGGCATACTAATGCTCATGCTCTCTTTAGGAAGAAGAGCGCTCGCCGGACTATATCCACCGGCCAGGCTTCAAGGCCGGGTCAGGAAGCGGAGGCGAACACGGGGCATGATGAAGTCATGTACCTAGGGTAGGGTCATGAACCTGACCAAGGTACCCTCCCCAAGGACATCTTTTAGAAGAAGCCGTCTTCCAGTCGACCAAGAGGAACTCCACTCGACGGACTAGAAGACACTCGATGAACCTGAAGACACTCGACCATGAAGACTCACTCGACCACCAGGAGTTCAAGATCTACTCTGTATCCAAACGATCTGTAATTAAGTAGTCTTAATGGCCATGATGACACTTTATGTAGGGCGTTACCAGTAACGCCAGACCTTAATGTACTTTAACCCTCTGCTACGTGGGCTGGCTGGGGTCCTGGCGCCCTCTATATAAGCCACCCCCTCCACTTGTAGAAGGGTTCGCACCCATGTAACTCTCACACACATAATCCAGTCGACCGCCTCCGGGCTCCAAGACGTAGGGCTGTTACTTCCTCCGAGAAGGGCCTGAACTCGTAAAACACTTGCGTGCACAACTGCTCCATAGCTAGGATCTTGCCTCTCCATACCTACCCCCTATTCTACTGTAGACTTAGAACCACGACAGGGCGTGCACTGGACGCTCCTCTGACAGAGGATGCGGACGGGCTGTCTGCCACCAATTCCGAGGTGGAGAGTGCCATGAACCACAGGCGTCGCCGGACTGTTCTTCGTGACGCTTGTTTTTTCCAAGAGGCACTGGATGCCTTCAATACAGGAGATGCGTACCTCCGTGCCACTCAAAATGGTCTAGCCAGAGCCACAGAGCAGTATGTAAAAGACATACGGGTGAGAAAATTTAATGGTTATATATGTCAGTAGCCCCCGAGACTTGAAACAGTTGGAATAACTGATTTAAGGATCATTTGTTATGCAGGATCTTACAGAAAAGAATACCCAACTGTCCCAGGAGCTGGAAGAGTGCAAAGCCCAACTTGAGGCCGCACTAGCCGCAACAGGGAAGGCCAAGGAGACCCCCTCTGGTAATATATGCTTCGCAAGATAAGTATGTTGTGAAGTGCAGCATATGTGCAAATCTGACAATAACAGTGCAGATGGCGCCGGAGTGGATCCGGACAAGCAACAACTCTTGCGCCAGCTAAAGGCTGGTGAGAGCGTGCTTACGAGGGTGAGGCAAGAGAATAATAAGCTCCAAGATGCCAACACCCAGCTGGGCGAGGAACTAAAGGATGTTCGTGCTCAGCTGTCGGACTCCGTAAAGGAGAATCGGGGGCTTCGACGCGGCATTTTTAGTAAGTGCTTGAACGAACTTTGAAAAAAGAGTTTGGTGAGGAAGTCGATTGACAGAGTTATCTCTGTAGGTATGCTAACAGGTCGGCCTGCGGAGGAAATGCCCGGTTCTACGGGTGACCTTCTTCCCGAGCTAGCACAACTGCACGAACGAGTTCGGCAGGTGATGCAAGGCATCGCCCAAGCCTTGTGGCCGTCCGTCTCCATGCCAGAAGGCCTTGGAGAGCTTGCAGATAAACAGAAGGGAGCGCGGCAGCGCTTCCGATTATGGAAGATATCGGCCTGCTGTCAAGGTGCCAGGGAGGCCTAGGCCATAGTGAAGACGCGGTACACGAAGGCTGACCCAAACCACATGGCTGAGGTCGGACCTGTGGGGCCCGATGGGAAGGAGATCCCTGTCAGTTTAGTGTACGGCCAGGTAGAGCTGGCCGCCAAGTATTCCCAATGGGACTGTAAAATAGACAGCCTGTTGGATGGTACTACCTCCGTCCGGGTTTATTGGTCCCCATTGTATTTCGTGCCAAATTTTGACCATAGATTAAACTAACAAAATATTCACGCATGTCACCAAACATTATATTTTTGAAAACTATGTTCAAATACGAATCAAATGAGATAATTTTTCTTGACATGCATTAACATTTTGTTAGTTAAATCTTTAGTCAAAATTTGGCACAAACTACAAAGGGGGCCTA
This sequence comes from Triticum dicoccoides, assembly GCF_002162155.2. Classification (NCBI taxonomy): domain Eukaryota; kingdom Viridiplantae; phylum Streptophyta; class Magnoliopsida; order Poales; family Poaceae; genus Triticum; species Triticum dicoccoides. The sequence continues at coordinate 529,784,167 of NC_041387.1, read as the reverse complement.
TAAACCAGGATGGAGGTAGTATTGAAGAAGAATATACCCAGTCAAATTGACTATGTAATTTAAGATGACATGTTAAATGCCTTCTAGCCAGATTGTAGATCGTTTGACATTGTGGACCTTTTTGCTTCAACCTCTGGACCCAATAGTCCGGAGTGTGTCCGAATACCCTCTCAGTTATGTAAGAACCGGGGCATGCGTGGAGACCAGGCGTAGGGGTTATTAGTGCTTTAGCAGACAAGTGCCCAACTAGTTATGTTATATTACATGGTTAGTAAGAAACATCTTCCAGGGAGAATAGTTCCGTTAGGGGTTCCTTTCCCTGGGAGGCATGCCCTAAAGTGCATGTCCGGACTACGAAAAAAGCAGAAAAGCATCTGGGGATGGATAAATAAACGAGTGAGAAATCATCTTTTAGTTCACCGACCGAATATTCCCTTAAGAACGCTAGCTTTTGGCTTCACCCAGTCTGAGGTACACATCCGGCTAATCCGGCAGTAACAATCGTAGAGGTGCTCCCTTTATAGCCTAGCCAAACAATCGGGAACGTAGGGGTAAGCACAGGAGCCAGGCAACCCAGCTTGGCCAAAACTTAAATCATATCGATGCATATAATGGTGAATAAAAGGTACATGCGGAAGTGTGACACATGTGGTGGGCATGAAGCCCGTGTAAATAAGCTTCTGATAAAGAAGCCCCCAGGTATAATGAGCGCGAGTAGCGCGTCAATTGTGTGCGAACAATGCGCAAGCAAGCCCTTAAAGGCTTGTAAGAGAAAAGGAGGGAGAAGGAGAGAAATATAAGACAGCTAATGTGTAAAAAAAAAGACAGAGGAAGGAGACGAACACAGAGTCCGGCGCTAGGCGTAGAATCTTCGTAGGCGGGCTGCGTTCCATGGGTTCGGCTCGAGTCGGTTATTCGATGCATTTTGCGTACATTACGCTCCACCAGTCAGGACTTGGTCGATTATGAAGGGACCTTCCCATTTGGGCTTGAGTTTGTCCTTTTTCTTGTCCGGCAGGCGTAGAACTAATTCGCTAACATTGTAAGTTTTGGCCCGTACTTCTCTGCTTTGATATCTTCGAGCCTGCTGTTGGTAGAATGCGGAACGGGCTTTTGCCACGTCGCGCTCCTCCTTCAATGCGTCCAAACTGTCCTTCCGGTCGAGTTCGGCTTCTCTTTCTTCGTACATGCGCACGCGAGGTGAGTCATGAATTATGTCGCAGGGCAGGACTGCCTCTGCGTCGTATACCATAAAGAATGGTGTGAATCCGGTAGTGCGATTCGGCATGGTCCGCAGCCCCCAGAGTACGGAGTCGAGCTCCTCTACCCAGTGCATGTTAGATTCCTTGAGGGACCGCAATAATCTGGGTTTGATACCGCTCATGATTAGACCATTTGCTCGCTCGACTTGACCGTTAGTTTGTGGGTGATAGACTGAAGCGTAGTCGAGCTTGATGCCCATGTTTTTGCACCAGAGTTTAACCTCGTCGGCCGTAAAGTTCGTGCCATTATCAGTGATGATGCTGTGGGGGACATCTTAACGGTGTATGACCCCTGATATGAAGTCTATCACCGCTCCGGATTCAGCAATCTTAACAGGCTTGGCCTCTATACATTTGGTGAATTTGTCCACCTTGACCAGTAGGTATTTTTGCTTGTGGATTCCTCCTTTAAGGGGTCCAACCATGTCAAGCCCCCAGGCCACGAAGGGCCAGGTGATGGGTATAGTTTGGAGGGCGGTGGGTGGCATATGGCTTTGGTTAGCAAATAGTTGGCAACCGACACATCATTGGACTAAGTTCTGAGCATCTTCCCGAGCCGTCGGCCAATAAAATCCTGTACGGAAGGCCTTGCTTACAAGGGCCCGGGCTGCAGCGTGGTGCTCGGCATGAATTTCAACCAGAAGGTTCCGCCCTTCCTCTTCGGAGATACACCTTTGAAGGACTCCGGTGGTGCTTTTCTTATAAAGCTCTCCTTCATGGACTTTATAGGCTTTAGATCGCCGCACTATGCAGCGTGCCTCGTTTTGGTCCTCGGGAAGTTCCTGCCTAGTTAGGTAGGCTAGGAATGGTTCTGTCCACGGGGCAATGGCTGCCATTATTAGGTGGGCTGAGGGTGTTACTTCGTTGGCGGAGCCTCCCGTTGTGTCAGAATGTTCGGTGTCAGGCAGTGAGGCTTGGTCCGGGTTGTTATTTCCGGATTCCCCTTCCCATTGTACGGATGGCTTGAATAGCCTCTCCAAGAAAATGTTGGGGGGGGGGGGACTGCATCGCGCTTTGCGCCGATGCGTGCCAAGACGTCTGCTGCCTGATTGTTTTCCCGGGCTATATGGTGAAATTCGAGCCCCTCGAACCGAGCTGACATTTTTAGGACGGCGTTGCGATAAGCTGCCATTTTCGGATCCTTGGCATCAAAATCTCCATTTAATTGGGATATTGCAAGGTTCGAATCCCCATGCACCTCTAGGTGTTGGATGCCCATGGAGACTGCCATCCGGAGACCATGTAAAAGGGCCTCGTATTCGGCTGCGTTGTTGGAGTCTGTATACATTATCTGGAGTACGTATTGAACTGTATCTCCTATTGGGGACGTCAGAACGACGCCAGCCCCCAGACCTGCTAACATTTTGGAGCCGTCGAAGTGCATGATCCAGTTGGAATATGTGACGTACTCTTTAGGGAGTTCGGCTTCAGTCCATTCGGCGACAAAGTCGGCCAAAACTTGCGACTTGATGGCCCGCCGTGGCTTATAGGTTATGTCAAATGGGAGGAGCTCAATATCCCATTTGGCAATCCGGCGCGTCGCGTCGCGGTTGTTTATGATATCCTTAAGAGGTACTTCGGAGGCTACTGTTATAGAACACTCTTGAAAGTAGTGTCGCAGCTTCCGGGATGCCATGAACACCGCGTATGCTATCTTTTGATAATGCGGGTACCTTGACTTGCATGGAGTGAGGACAGTGGACACGTAGTAAACTGGTTTTTAAGGGGGAGTTTGTGTCCATCCGTTTCTCGTTCGACGACGAGCACTGCGCTTACAACTTGATGAGTTGTCTCAATGTATAATAGCATTGGTTCGCCGATGTTAGGCGCGGCCAGGACCGGGTTTGTTGCCAATATGGCTTTTATTTCTTCGAGTCCGGCTGTGGCAGCATCCGTCCACTCGAAGTGTTCGGTGCGCCGGAGGAGGCGATAGAGAGGTAATGCCTTTTCTCCCAAGCAATTTTTGTATTTGTTTGAGGTCCTTTGGAATGTCCAATTGTGACAGAGCTCGGATCTTGGCTGGATTTGCTTCAATTCCTCTACCGGATACAATGAAGCCCAAGAGCTTTTCGGCTGGTACGCCAAAAACACATTTTCTGGGTTAAGCTTGATGTCATATGCTCGGAGGTTATCGAATGTGAGCCTCAAGTCGTCTACTAGAGTTTCGGCATGCTTGGTTTTGACGACCACGTCATCTACATAGGCTTCCACTGTTTTGCAGATCTGGTTTGCCAGACATGTCTGAATCATGCGCTGATATGTTGCGCTGGCGTTTTTGAGCCCGAAGGGCATTGTGTTGAAGTAGAATGGGCCGTATGGGGTGATGAATGCCGTTGCGGCTTGGTCTGGCTCCGCCATCTTGATTTGATGGTAGCCGGAGTATGCGTCGAGGAAACGCAATGAATCGTGTCCTGCGGTAGCGTCGATGATTTGATTGATGCGGGGAAGGGGGAAAGGATCCTTTGGGCAAGCCTTGTTGAGGTCCTTGAAATCAACGCATAGGCGCCAGGATTTGTCCTTCTTTGGTACCATCACCAGGTTTGCTAGCCAGTCCGGATGTTTTATATCTCTGATGAATCCGGCCTCCGGTAGTTTGGCTAGCTCCTCTCCCATGGCTTGTCTCTTAGGTTCGGAGAAATGCCGAAGAGCCTGCTTGACAGGCTTTAATCCTTTTAGGATGTTCAGGCTATGCTCGGCCAGCCTGCGTGGGATTCCTGGCATATCTGAAGGGTGCCAGGCAAAAATGTCCCAATTTTTGCGTAGGAATTCTCGTAGTGTGGTGTCTACATCAGGGTTTAATTGCGCCTCGATGGAGGCCGTTTTTGTAGGGTCTGTTGGATGGACTTGGAATTTGACTATTTCGTCTGCCGGTTTAAAAGAGGTGGACTTGGATCTCTTATCGAGTATCACGTCATCCTAGTTCACCATGGAGTGGAGCGCCGTCAGTTCTTCGGCCGCTAGGGCTTCGGATAGTGCTTCAAGGGCCAATGCAGCTGTCTTGTTTTCGGCGCAGAGTGCTATGTCCGGGTGTCACACCCTAGCTAGTTATGCATTAGAGTGTTGCATCATGTTTACTCATTCATCAGAAACTTGAAATGGGGATGACAGAACCCCCAGTCCCCTCTGAAACCAACTAGGGTTTACTAAAATAATTTTTCAATGAACCTGAAATGCCCTTCTAAAATGCCCATCATTTTTGCCTTGGTTCAGAACCTCTGCCAAAAGTGGTGCACATTTTCCTAGGCCATCCTAGGGTTTTGAATTAAATCATAACTATTTGAATTTGGGCATTTAAAATTATATAAAATATTTAAATGCTCAAATATCTCCAAACTAAAATGTTTCATGTTGGAAATAATCCAACTATGGACCAGGAGTAGTTTGGTGATTTTTGGAGTTGCCTAGGTATTTTATTTAATTCAACAAAGTCGCAGTTATATTAAATAAAAACAGAAAATAAAGAAAGGGGAAGACTTACCTGTGCGG
>NC_041387.1:529773820-529775358 GCF_002162155.2 Triticum dicoccoides | reverse complement strand
GTCTCAATATCCTTTTTGAGCATTTACAGCTGTTATGCTGCCGAAATTTTGCTAGAAATTCTAATGCCTTGCATTATGATTATGCTTTCAGATGGCCACTCACGACCTCAATCAAGTGGTTCGCCTAACTCGATGCCTAGATGTACCCGGCCATACTGCTAAGTTGGTCAGGGTAATGACTGAGGCTGGATACCGCTGGTATCCTGAGTACACGGTCGAAGAGCAATTCCGAGATTTTAATCAAAGCCAGTATCTCTGCACTGTCAGGATATTTCCATCTTATCCTGGATCCACTGAGCCTCTTCACTGCTCCTATGGACTCGGGGTTACTATTGAGATGGCTGTGCAGGACGCCGCCTACTCTATGATGACCATTATGCGAGTCAGATCTGGGTTATTTCGGGACTCTGACTTCCGGTATATGCCAGGATCACTTCCGGGAGCACAAGGATATCTCCAAGCTATTTATGCTGACTCCACTTAGGAGGATTCACAGACTCGCACCACTGCTGAGATGCTCGAGGATAAGGACCGTGAAAATCGGGCCTTAAGGTTAGAGCTCTTCAATACCCGTGCCGATCACTGGGCCACTTTGACTCGGTTCGCACCGGCGGTGCAAGCTGGATATTCGGATATGCGCGATCTCTATCCTGTGAGATCTGCTCTGCCGGACGTGATGGTTTGGCGTGATGTAGGAGGCATCACCCCACCTCGCGGTCCCCGCAGGCCACCGTTTGTTGGTCCAAGGCCTCATCCTAGCCCCTATGGTCCACAAGCTCCGCGAGATCGTCTGTTTTCGGATGAACATGTTGAGCTTCCAGGCTATGGAGGTGACTTTTATGAGGACTACTACGGATCGGTCTGAGTTAGGGGTAGCATCACTAGTTCGCACTAGCTGTGTCATCTATCGTTCCGCGTGACTCGTGGGATATGTCCTAGTTTGTACTCTTTCCGGAGGTGTAGAAAATAATGTATAGGAGCTTGGAATGCCTCTGATGAGATGTAATCCTTTTCTCACCATAATAGTACTTTGTTTGGTCTTGTACTAAACCTTGTATGGTGTGCATGACGATGGAATAAAAAAGCAGTTTCTGTATCTACCATGTCATACGGATGATCATCTTGCATTTCGAGTTATTCCTTACCTTATGTATCCTATGTCGGAATTTTACCATCCTGACTAAATCATTGTCTTGTCTACCTAGGATGGTCAACACGCGCGCTAATCCTGCTTCCCAAGAGCAGGCCGAAGGCAGTGAAGCCAGGAATGAAAATCTGCCTCATCCTCCTTCACTAGCCGAGGTGATGATGGAAGCTGAGAGAAACAAGCGGGAGACAAACCGTTTGTTGGAGCGTATAGAACAGAATACAGCACACCATCAGAGGGCTAACGTGGTGTCACTCAGTGATTTTATCAAATTGCATCCACCCACGTTCCACCACTCCGTCGAGCCTCTCGACGCTGATGACTGGCTTCGCAGTATCTCTCACAAGCTGCGTTCCGCGTTGGTAGCGGAGGCTGACAAGGTCACCTTCGC
>NC_041387.1:529727600-529773810 GCF_002162155.2 Triticum dicoccoides | reverse complement strand
TGTGTATGTTATGTATGGCTCACTGAGCCTTAAATAAAGTACTTGTGTCATAGAGTCATGTTGTGATGCTTCGTTGTATTTGCACATATCGAGCATATTGTGTGTATGATTGAAATGCTTGGTATGTGTGGGATCTGGCTATCTAGTTGTTTATCTTTAGTAGCCTCTCTTACCGGGAAATGTCTCCTAGTGTTACCGCTGAGCCATGGTAGCTTGCTACTGCTCTGGAACACTTAGGCTGGCCGGCATGTGTCCTTCTTCGTTCCTGTGTCTGTCCCTTCGGGGAAATGTCACGCTTTGAGTACCGGAGTCCTGTTAGCCCGCTACAGCCCGGTTTACCGGAGTCCTGCTAGCCCAGTACTACAGCCCGGACCCACTTGCTGATGACCGACACGTTCGAAGCTGGGTCATGGATGCCTGTCCCTGTAAGTCTGTGCCACTTTGGGTTTACGACTAGTCATGTCAGCCCGGGCTCTTTATCATATGGATGCTAGCGACACTTTCATATACGCGGGCCAAAAGGCGCAAACGGTCCCGGGAAAAGGTAAGACGACACCCGTGGGGATACCGTGCGTGAGGCCGCAAAGTGATATGAGGTGTTACCAGCTAGATCGATGTGACATCGAGTCGGGGTCCTGACAGCGTTGGTATCAGAGCAGGACTGCCTGTAGGTTCTCCAAGCCAAACTGGTCGATGTTGAGTCTAGAAATTCTTTAGTTATATGTAGGGGAATTGTTTGTGGGTTGGAACGTAAGGCTCTTTTTACTCCTTATACCTTATGACTTTCTGATCTGAGTCAGTCCATTCTTCCACCGGGGGTTAAGGAATTAGGATCTACTCTCTCTATCAGGATCACGTGTTACTAATCAGTAGTACCTTATAAGTTTGATGGTTACAAGCCTAGTTCAGTTTTACTACCACATTATGTTGTTAGAATGGTTCCAGAACTTTGATATGATGATGTTGGGTGTGTACGAAATCCTTTGTCAAAAGTCTCAATATCCTTTTTGAGCATTTACAGCTGTTATGCTGCCGAAATTTTGCTAGAAATTCTAATGCCTTGCATTATGATTATGCTTTCAGATGGCCACTCACGACCTCAATCAAGTGGTTCGCCTAACTCGATGCCTAGATGTACCCGGCCATACTGCTAAGTTGGTCAGGGTAATGACTGAGGCTGGATACCGCTGGTATCCTGAGTACACGGTCGAAGAGCAATTCCGAGATTTTAATCAAAGCCAGTATCTCTGCACTGTCAGGATATTTCCATCTTATCCTGGATCCACTGAGCCTCTTCACTGCTCCTATGGACTCGGGGTTACTATCGAGATGGCTGTGCAGGATGCCGCCTACTCTATGATGACCATTATGCGAGTCAGATCTGGTTTATTTCGGGACTCTGACTTCCGGTATATGCCAGGATCACTTCCGGGAGCACAAGGATATCTCCAAGCTATTTATGCTGACTCCACTCAGGAGGATTCACGGACTCGCACCACTGCTGAGATGCTCGAGGATAAGGACCGTGAAAATCGGGCCTTAAGGTTAGAGCTCTTCAATACCCGTGCTGACCACTGGGCCACTTTGACTCGGTTCGCACCGACGGTGCAAGCTGGATATTCGGATATGCGCGATCTCTATCCTGTGAGATCTGCTCTGCCGGACGTGATGGTTTGGCGTGATGTAGGAGGCATCACCCCACCTCGCGGTCCCCGCAGGCCACCGTTTGTTGGTCCAAGGCCTCATCCTAGCCCCTATGGTCCACAAGCTCCGCGAGATCGTCTGTTTCCGTGAACATCACATTCCGGAGGGTCTCATGGACCGTAAACGTGAAGAATTTTGCAGTTTCACCCAAGGCCGACTTTCTGTGGATGCCTATAGCAGAGAGTCTGGTAATCTCGCACGATATGCAACTGAGGAAGTTTCTACTGACGCCAAGAAGCAAGCAAGGTTCCGAAAGGGCCTTAGCCCTGAGCTTCGCCGCGACCTCCGTCTGCATGAGTGCACATCTTTTTCGAAACTTGTCAACAAAGCCATCAGTGCTGAAACTGGTCAGACTGATTATGATGCAACACGCAAGCATGGACGTGATATGGGTTCCTCATCCGGTGCTGGTCCTCAGAAACGCCGCGTGTGGGTACCCAATACCGCCCTGCCACCCAGGTTCACACCGAGGCCATCTTTCCAGGCGCCTCGCCCTGTTCAACAGTCTGCACCGGCCAAGCCCTATGGGGGTCCATCCAATAATGCTCCTCCACGTACCAGTTCCGTGACTTGTTTCAAGTGTGGGGAATCTGGTCATTATATGCGCGAGTGTCCCCAGACCAACCCCAATCAATCTGCTTTGGCCGTGGCAAGCCGACAGGGAAGGTGTTCCATGCCAAACCGGTCACCGCTTCACGTGGCCATGTCAACTGTATCTCTGCCGAAGAAGCTCAAGAGGACCCCAACGTCGTTCTTGGTACGCTTCTTGTTAATTGCCACCCGGCATCCGTTCTTTTCGATACAGGAGCCTCTCATTCTTTTATATCTGAAAGTTATGCCCGTTTGCATAACGTTGCATTCTGTGACTTGCCATCCACTATGGAAATCTCTACCCCTGGGTCTAGATGGCAGACCTCTAGGGTAAGTTATGGAAATGAGATCCAAGTCGACAGACTTGTTTTCCTTGCATCCTTGATAGCCCTTAAATCTTCGGATATTAATATCATTTTGGGTATGGACTGGATGTCAGCTCATCAAGCCAAAATTGATTGCTTCTCTAGGACTGTTCAACTCACCCATCCTTCGGGGAAGATAGTCAATGTCTTGACCCGAATAGCCAAGCGACAATTATATTCTCTTAACGCCAGCCCTTTGCCAGACCTTGAGGACGTTCCGGTAGTCCGTGACTTCCCGGATGTCTTTCCAGAGGAATTGCCAGGTGTTCCACCTGACAGGGATGTTGAGTTCGTAATAGATCTCATTCTAGGAACCGTTCCGATTGCTAGAAGACCCTATAAGATGGCACCCCTAGAACTAGCCGAGCTTAAGAAACAACTCGATGAATCCTTGAAAAAGGGTTTCATCCGCCCTAGTTCATCTCCGTGGGCTTGCCCCGTCCTATTCGTTAAGAAAAAGGATGGTATGGACCGGATGGTTGTAGATTACCGACCTGTCAATTTGGTCACAATCAAGAACAAATATCCACTTCCCAGGATCAACGACCTGTATGATCAGCTCGCTGGATCCTCAGTCTTCTCCAAGATGGATTTGAGGTTGGGCTACCATCAAATCAAAATCAGAAACGGGGACATTCCTAAAACGGCCTTTGTTACTCGCTATGGCCAATACGAGTACACCGTTATGTCCTTCGGATTAACCAACGCTCCAGCCACCTTTTCTCGGTTAATGAACTCAATCTTCATGGAGTATTTGGATAAATTCGTCGTGGTTTATCTCGATGATATACTCATCTACTCCAAGAACGAGGAAGAACATGCCGAACATCTAAGGCTAGTGTTGAAGAAACTTCGAGAGCATCGCCTTTATGCCAAATTCTCTAAATGTGAATTCTGGTTGTCAGAAGTGACCTATCTGGGTCATGTAATATCTGGTAAAGGTATTGCTATTAACCCTGAGCGAGTTCAAGCCGTCCTTGATTGGACTCCGCCCGAATCAGTCAAGCAAGTTCGGAGTTTTCTAGGCTTAGCGAGCTATTGCCGTCGCTTTGTCGAGAACTTCTCCAAGGTTGCTAAACCTCTAACTGAACTCCTCAAGAAAGATAAGAAGTTCGAATGGACTCCACAATGTGAGCACAGCTTTCAGGAACTGAAAAGATGCCTGACCTCTGCTCCCGTACTGGTACCGCCAGACTTCTCCAAGGACTTTGTTATCTACTGCGACGCCTCGCGACAAGGACTAGGATGAAGAGAGAAATCGCTCAGTATATTGCTAATTGCGACGTCTGTCGTCGTGTAAAAGCAGAGCATCAACGGCCTGCTGGCACCCTTCAACCATTAGCTATTCCTGAATGGAAATGGGATAAAATTGGTATGGATTTCATTACCGGTTTTCCCAGGACCAAAAGAGGGAATAATGCTATTTTCGTTGTGGTCGATCGTCTTTCCAAAGTAGCTCATTTCTTACCTGTTCGTGAGAGTATAACCGCTAGTCAGCTGGCAGACTTATACATCTCCCGAATAGTGTCTCTTCATGGTGTCCCTTTGGAAATCAATTCGGATCGAGGAAGTCTTTTCACCTCTCGATTTTGGGAAAGTTTCCAAAATGCTATGGGAACCCGTCTCTCCTTTAGCACCGCTTTCCATCCTCAGTCAAGTGGTCAAGTGGAACGCGTCAATCAGATTCTAGAAGACATGCTTCGAGCCTCTGTTATCTCGTTCGGAATGGACTGGGAGAAGTGCCTTCCATTTGCCGAATTCGCTTACAACAACAGCTATCAATCCAGCTTGGGTAAAGCCCCTTTTGAAGTCCTCTACGGACGGCGATGTCGAACACCCCTTAACTGGTCAGAGACCGGGGAAAGACAATTCTTTGGCCCGGATATGATTCAGGAAGCAGAAGAACAAGTTCGTATCGTTCGTGAAAAGTTGAAAACAGCCCAATCTCGTCAAAAGAGTCAATATGACCGAAAACATAAGGCTATGACTTTCGAGGTTGACGAGAAGGCTTATCTTCGGGTCACCCCTCTGAAGGGAACCCATCGTTTCGGTATCAAAGGCAAATTGGCTCCTCGTTACATTGGACCTTTTCGCATTCTTGCCAAACGAGGAGAAGTTGCCTACCAATTGGAACTACCTCCGCACCTCTCCAGAGTTCACGATGTCTTCCACATTTCTCAACTCAGGCGTTGCTTCTCGGATCCTATCCGTGAAGTGGACCACGAAACGCTTGATCTCCAAGATAATCTTACCTATCGAGAGTACCCCATTCGTATCCTCGATCAAGCCGAACGTACCACGCGACGTCATAATATCAAGTTTCTCAAGCTTCAATGGTCGCACCATTCTGAAGATGAAGCAACCTGGGAAAGGGAGGATCGTCTTCGACTTGAATATCCCGCCTTCTTCCCGGAGGAACCCAAATCTCAGGACGAGATTCTTTTGAGTGGGGGTGAGTTGTCACACCCTAGCTAGTTATGCATTAGAGTGTTGCATCATGTTTACTCATTCATCAGAAACTTGAAATGGGGATGACAGAACCCCCAGTCCCCTCTGAAACCAACTAGGGTTTACTAAAATAATTTTTCAATGAACCTGAAATGCCCTTCTAAAATGCCCATCATTTTTGCCTTGGTTCAGAACCTCTGCCAAAAGTGGTGCACATTTTCCTAGGCCATCCTAGGGTTTTGAATTAAATCATAACTATTTGAATTTGGGCATTTAAAATTATATAAAATATTTAAATGCTCAAATATCTCCAAACTAAAATGTTTCATGTTGGAAATAATCCAACTATGGACCAGGAGTAGTTTGGTGATTTTTGGAGTTGCCTAGGTATTTTATTTAATTCAACAAAGTCGCAGTTATATTAAATAAAAACAGAAAACAGAAAAGAAAGGGGAAGACTTACCTGTGCGGCCCAGCCAGCAACCGACCCAGCCCAGCCGGCCCAGCACTGTGCTGGCCCGTGCCAGCCAGCTGCTTCCCCTCGCCAGAGCAGGCAGGGAGGTGAGCATGGCGCGCCCGAGCTCGCCACGCACCACCCAGCCTCTCTGCATCGCCCTGGTCGCCGTTGCGCCGCGTGGATCGTCTTCTGGTCGTCGCCCCGACCTCGCCGACACCCCATTCACTCTCCCCCGGCTCTCCCTCACTCTCTCTCTCTCACGGCCGAAGCTCACCGTCGCCGCCGTTCGCCTTAGCCACCGTCTCCGACCACCCCTCGCTTCCCCGACCAGCTCAGAAGCTCCGCCTCGACTCCTTCTTCCTCCCCACCGCTCCACGGGTCCCCGGAAGCCCTGCATCGCCGCCACGTCACCGTTCCCCTCTTCGGACTCCGACCACCGTCGCCGTCAAATTCGTCGTCTCCGACGCGTCCCCGAGCCCGCTTCGACGCCCACTGCAACCGCGGTGAGCTACGCCACCGTTTCCCCCTTCTCCCCTGCTCTCTCCCGACCCCTAGGCCCTAGCCCCACCGCGGCCGAAAGCTTCACGCCGCCGGCGATGTCGCCGTCGTGGCCACGATCGCCGTAGCGCCCAACCGAGCACGCCATCGTGCTCCACATCTCACTAGGAGCACGTAGCACGCTCCAACACCCCCCCTAACACCCTGCAACACCGTTCCCGTGCACGACCGAACCCCGGCCGCCGCAGCCGAGCTCGCCGCCGTCGACTCCGGCCACCCCGATCCCAACGGACTCCGCCAAGAGCCGCGGGTCGTCCTCAGCTTCACTCCGGTGGCCTCCGCGGTTCATTTGGTGGCCGAAACGACCAAAACCACTATCGCCGCCGCACTGATGGTCGCCGCCGGCCAGAACTCCGGCGAGCTGACATGGCCTAGTTAATTAGCCACTAAACCACCACCTACTGACGCTGACAAGTGGGCCCCAGGGCTTAGTCAAAGCTAACCAGCCCGGGTCAACACGGGATTAGCCCCTGTGTCACTGACGTGTGGACCCCACACGTCAGGTTTGACTCGAGCCAGCCCTGTTGACCTGCTGATGTCACTGTGACGTCAGGCTGACGCAGTAAATGATATTTCTGGATTTAAATTAAATCAGGAAATTCCAGAATATTAATTAAACTTCAAAAATTCATAACTTTTATTCTGTAACTCCAAATTGGACAAATTATATATGAAAAATGATCAGAAAAATCCAATCTATCCATCTGTACTATTTTCATGCATGATCCAACAAGTTAAATGGATGTTTTAATCAGAACAAGGAAAAGCACTTTAAAAGGCCATATTTGAAATTGAAATTTGAATCTTTGACTCAAATTTGTTCAAACCCTTCTGGCTTTAGTTGCATTAGCCCAACACACTCAGATTGCCATGTTTCATGCATGCATCATATTGTTGCACATTGTTTGGTGATGCCTGTGTATCGTTATCCTTTACGACAGGATCTGTCCCCGAGGAGTACCGTGACTACCCTAACGAAGAACCGTATCCGTGCATCGAACCATCAGGCAAGCAACCAACCATTTGATCATATCGATACAATCCCATGTTCTCGCTCCTGCTCTCTTTTACTGCATTAAGACAACGCGATTCAAACTGCTGTGTGCTACGGTAGTTGAACCCATTTCCTCTGCATGACCTGTCATTGCCACAGTAACTAGATGAAACCCACTAGCATGTGTAGGAGTTGATTGAGCCATATGTATGTGTTGTTCCTACCTTGCTATGCCTGCTATGCTTAGAGTCGTGTCAGGTCTGGTTCATCTGGGTGATGGGCTAGAGTGAAATGATTATGTCGGTAATGAGAGTGGTGTGGTGGACACGATTTGGTAAAGGTATCGATGAGAGGCCATGTAGGAGTACATGGTGGGTTGTTTCATTGAAGCCGACCTTAAGCACTGAGATCTGTATGTGTGATTTAAGAATCAGCTACTACCATGCATTGGGCCCGAAACCAATGGACCCTCTCGACTTCTTATTCACCCTAGTTCTCCGTCCAGGAGTTGCAAGTAGTTTCTGGTGTTTGTAGCCTACTGGAGGCCGTGGACAGCGCTGACCGTAGGGGTGGGCTGTGATGCGGTAGGTACGTGGCCGGGTGTACCGAATACCCGTTAGGTATCTCGGGAACCCTGTTCACATCGTTCGGGGCCGTATGGGAAACCTCGGCCGGACTCCCTGCGGATGGAACCTGAATAGGCGATAAACCTGGACTGGAGGCTTAGGTGATTAGGTAGGTCGTGGCCGACACCCACGTTCGGCTTCCGCTTGAAGGTTGCCGAGTACATATCGTGTAAACGACGGTAAGTGGTGAGAGCGTGTATGAAGAAGTACCCCCTGCAGGGTTAACATGATCTATTCGAATAGCCGCGTCCGCGGTAAAGGACTACTTGGTTGCCTATACAGTTCATAGACAAGTAAATGGAAACTACTAAAAGCCTCAAGATAAGTGTGAGTGCCGAGGATGGCTCCTCCGTAGGAGGACGGAGGTGAATCCTCGGTAGTGTATTGAAGTGGTGAATAGTGGACTCGTGTGCGCAAAACTATTTCAAGTTGAAGTATCGTAGGATAGCCTAGCCAAGAGTCAAAGCTGGCTTGCTGCAATAACTCCACCAACCCTTCTTGATACTATGCATGTATGTAGGATCTGATGTAAGTCTTGCTGAGTACCTTTGTACTCATGTTGCTATAATCTACATTTTTACAGAAGACGCTGCAACCCCTTCTGATGGGTTCTATGTAGACGTTGACATCAACGAGTAGGCTAAAGACCCAGGTGGTGACCCTGAGCTTGTGAAGGACCACATAGTATAGCCAGAGGCTTTCCAAGCCTCTTTTATTTTACTAGTTGTCTGTACTCAGACAAGTTACTTCCGCTGCTGGCTTGTATGATTGTATGACTTGTATGTTGGGTCGTGAGACCCGTACCTTTGTGTGTACGTTATGTATGGCTCACTGAGCCTTAAATAAAGTACTTGTGTCATAGAGTCATGTTGTGATGCTTCGTTGTATTTGCACATATCGAGCATATTGTGTGTATGATTGAAATGCTTGGTATGTGTGGGATCTGGCTATCTAGTTGTTTATCTTTAGTAGCCTCTCTTACCGGGAAATGTCTCCTAGTGTTACCGCTGAGCCATGGTAGCTTGCTACTGCTCTGGAACACTTAGGCTGGCCGGCATGTGTCCTTCTTCGTTCCTGTGTCTGTCCCTTCGGGGAAATGTCACGCTTTGAGTACCGGAGTCCTGTTAGCCCGCTACAGCCCGGTTTACCGGAGTCCTGCTAGCCCAGTGCTACAGCCCGGACCCACTTGCTGATGACCGACACGTTCGAAGCTGGGTCATGGATGCCTGTCCCTGTAAGTCTGTGCCACTTTGGGTTTACGACTAGTCATGTCAGCCCGGGCTCTTTATCATATGGATGCTAGCGACACTTTCATATACGCGGGCCAAAAGGCGCAAACGGTCCCGGGAAAAGGTAAGACGACACCCGTGGGGATACCGTGCGTGAGGCCGCAAAGTGATATGAGGTGTTACCAGCTAGATCGATGTGACATCGAGTCGGGGTCCTGACACCGGGTCACTAGCAAAAGTGATGATTCCGTTGGGTCCGGGCATTTTGAGCTTCATGTACCCGTAATGGGGTATAGCTTGAAAAATTGTGAATGCCTCTCGCCCTAACAGAGCATGGTATCCGTTGCTGAACGGGGCCACTTGAAACGTGACCTCCTCGGACCTGTAATTATCCGGCGTGCCGAACACCACATCGAGTGTGATTTTTCCTGAGAAACACGCTTCCCGACTGGGGATTATTCCTCTAAAGGTTGTGTTGCTTCGCTCAATGCGGCTCCAGTCTATTTCCATTTTTTGAAGGGTTTCCTCATAAATGAGGTTCAATCTGCTGCCACCGTCCATGAGTACCTTGGTAAGGAGAAAGCTGTCCACTATTGGACTGAGGACCAATGCGGCTGGTGCTCGGGCTGTTCGGACTTTAGGTTCATCACTGGCATTGAAGGTAATAGCCGTGTCGCTCCATGGGTTTATTGTTGCTACTTGGTAGACTTCAGTAAGGCTGCGGAGTGTTCGTTTCCGCATATTATTTGATGCGAAAGTCTCGAAGACTGTTGATACCGTATTGGTCTCCCTGTGCTGGTGCTCTGCGGATTCTGGAGTTAGAAGCTCCTCGCCACTTCTGGCCACCTGCCGGAGTATCCAACATGCTCTCAGGCTATGAGTTGGTGTGGCGCCCTCTGTACTATGAATTTTATAGGGTCCATTGAGCCATCCTTCCAGTACGGTTCCATACCCTACAGAGGGTTTTTGCTTTTCGTTGTTTAGCCCGGGTGCCTGGCGATAATGCGCCCTTTTATTTCGGACTGGGGTTGTATTCAGGGCCGGATTGTCCCATAATTTTATTTCGGTTTTCCGGACGCTTTCCATCGCACAGTATTTTCGTGCTATGGATGCCAAGTCAGCGAAGCGTGTAATTTCACGGCGACTTATGGCGTTGAGGATTCCGATGTCCGTGCAATTATTGCAGAAGAATGAAATTGCATCCTCCTCGCGACAGTCCTCTATCCTGTTCATAACCAGGAGGAATCTGGCCCAGTAATGGTGTACTGTTTCTGTGGGCTCTTGCCGAATTTGGGATAGATCCCTTATGTTTGGGTGGGCGGGTGGAGTTAAATCTGAAACCTCGCCCAATCTGAGACCCAGGGGCCAAGGAGTTTCCGAACTCAGAAGCTTGGGTTCTTGGATGTTGTCCAATGAATCTAGCCCGCTGCCTGACTATAGGTTCAGGGCTTGGTTGACGTCCTCCCCTCCGCGATTATCCAGCTTGGAGGGATCGGGAATCCGGACATAACTTGTCCTTAAGATGGGTGAAGATTTGCCGCACTGTTCCTCCACCACTGCGACATGGTGGGTTACCTGGGGAGAGTTAATCTCTCTCAAATCAGGTTTAAGCCCAATCCGATCATAGTCTGTAGCGACTCCCAGGGCGGCGATGCGATCCAAGAGCTCGTTTAAGGAAGAGAGCTCCATCGGATCTAACTGCTCGGCAAGTTCCGAGCTGACGTGAAGATTGCTTTCGATGACCCGAGAGGTCATCGTCGACGCGGCGGCCGAACAGGCGGTCATAAGGAATCTGCCTAGCCGGAGAGTTTGGCCGATAGCCAGAGCTCCCTTAGCAATAGTGTCGTCCTTAAAGACGGGATGCGGCATCCTTCCTGATGGCGACAGCATAGCGGAACTCTCAATGAAAGCACCAATGTCGGTGTCAAAACCGGCGGATCTCGGGTAGGGGGTCCCGAACTGTGCGTCTAGGCGGATGGTAACAGGAGACAAGGGACACGATGTTTTTACCCAGGTTCAGGCCCTCTCAATGGAGGTAAAACCCTACTCCTGCTTGATTAATATTGATGATATGGGTAGTACAAGAGTAGATCTACCACGAGATCAGAGAGGCTAAACCCTAGAAGCTAGCCTATGATATGATTGTTGTTCGTCCTACGGACTAAAACCCTCCGGTTTATATAGACACCGGAGAGGACTAGGGTTACACAGAGTCAGTTACAATGGGAGTAGATATACATATCCACATCGCCAAGCTTGCCTTCCACGCCAAGGAAAGTCCCATCCGGACATGGGACGAAGTCTTCAATCTTGTATCTTCATAGTCCAGGAGTCCAACCAAAGGTCATAGTCCGGCTATCCGGACACCCCCTAATCCGGGACTCCCTCGATCAACTTGACTCTTGCATAAAATAAAAGACATAAGGTAAAAGATAGGTCCTTCGCAGAGGGAAGCAGAGGTTGTCATGTGCTTTTAGGGTAGGATACACAAAATCTTAATGCGAAAGAACGTCACTTTATATTGTCACTTGTATATGGACCTTTATTATGCAGTCCGTCGCTTTTATTGATTCCATAACAAGATTTTACAAAGCTTATTTTCTCCGCACTAATAAGTCATGCATATTTAGAGAGAAATTTTTATTGCTTGCACCGATGACAACTTACTTGATGGATCTTACTCAATCCATAGGTAGGTATGGTGGACTCTCATGGCAAAAACTGGGTTTAAGGATATTTGGAAGCACAAGTAGTATCTCTACTTGGTGCAAGGAATTTTGGCTAGCATGAGGGGGAAAGGCAAGCTCAACATGTTTGAATGATCCATGACAATATACTTTAACTGAGATGTGAGAAAACATAACCCATTACGTTGTCTTCCTTGTCCAACATCAACTCTTTAGTATGTCATACTTAATGAGTGCTCACAATTATAAAAGATGTCCAAGATGGTATATTTATATGTGAAATCTCTCTTCCTTCAATATTCTTTCATGAATTGTTCAAATGACCAATACAATGCTTGCTAACCTTCAATAAATTTACAACCTCTACTTCTTAGATGTGAAGTCATTACTCCCCATGGGATAAGCAAATGAGACATATATAATTTCAGATTTATGACATTCAACTCATTCAACCATTTACTCATAGGATATAAGTGAAGCACATCAGTAAATGACAAATTACTCCAAAAAGATATAAGTGAAGATCAATGAGTAGTTAAATAATTATGTAACTATGTGAAGATTCTCTATCATTTAAGAATTTTAGATCTCGGTATCTTATTCAAACAGCTAGCAAAACAAAATAAAATGACATTGCAAGGATAGCACAACTCATGTGAAGAAGCAAAAACTTAGGTTCAACCGATGCTAACCGATAGTTGTTGAAGAAGAAAGGTGGGATGCCTAACGGGGCATCCCCAAGCTTAGATGCTTGAGACTTCTTGAAATATTATCTTGGGGTGCCTTGGGCATCCCCAAGCCTGAGCTTTTGTGTCTCCTTAATTCCTTTTATATCCCGGTTTCCTAAATCTCAAAACTTCATTCACACCAAACTCAACAAGAACTCGTGAGATAAGTTAGTATAAAACAATGCAAAAACCTTATCATTTTCTACTGTAACAAATCACTAAGATTATTATTCAACATTAAATACTAAATGTCTCTTCATATTTAATACTCCTATCCTCAAATAGAATCATTAAACAAGCAAACATATGCAAACAATGCAAACATAACAGCAATCTGCCAAAACAGTATAGTCTGTAAAGAATGCAAGATTCATCATACTTCCCTAACTCCAAAAATTATAAGAAAAATATTAAGATGTATAAGATTTATCATAGATCAATATGCAAAAATATTCAACATTATATCGACTTTTCTAGGTTATTTTTGCAACAGCGGTAAACTTTCTGTTTTCAAACAGCAACATGTATACTTGCAAAACAAGCATGGTAAAGGCTATCCTTGACATTTTATTGAAAATATAGATGCAAAACATTAATATAAATAACAGCAAGAAAATACTAACAAAATAAAATGATGCTCCAAGTAAAACACATATCATGTGGCGAATAAAAATATAGCTCCAAGTAAAGTTACCGATGAACAAAGACGAAAGAGGGGATGCCATTCGGGGCATCCCTAAGCTTAGGCTCTTGGTTGTCCTTGAATATTACCTTGGGGTTCCTTGGGCATCCCCAATCTTAGGCTCTTGCCACTCCTTATTCCATAGTCCATCGAATCTTCACCCAAAACTTGAAAACTTCAACCACACAAAACTCAAGACAAAACTCATAAGCTCTGTTAGTATAAGAAAATAAATCACCACTTAGGTACTGTTATGAACTCATTATAAATTCATATTGGTATAATATCTACTGTATTCCAACTTATCTATGGTCCATACCCTCCGATACTACTCATAGATTCATCGAAATAAGCAAACAACACATAGAAAACAGAATCTGTCAAAAACAGAACAGTCTGTAGTAATCTGTATCAAACGTATACTTATGGAACTCAAAAAATTCTGAAATAAATTGGTGTACCTGAGGAATTTGTCTATTAATCATCTACAAAAATAATCAACCTAAAATGACACTCCAGTAAAAAATGGCAGCTATTCTTGTGAGCGCTAAAGTTTCTGTCTTTTACATCAAGATCATAAAGACTTCACCCAAGTCTTCCCAAAGGTTCTACTTGGCACAAACACTAATTAAAACATAAAACCACATATAACCAGAGGATATATGAATTATTTATTACTAAACAGGAACAAAAATCAAAGAACAAAAGTAAAGTTGGGTTGCATCCCAACATCGCTATCGTTTAACGCCCCAAGCTAGGCATGATGAAATGATGCTCACATAAAAGATAAGAATTGAAACATAAAGAGAGCATCATGAAGAATATGACTAGCATATTTAAGTCTAACCCACTTCCTATGCATAGGGATTTTGTGAGCAAACAACTTATGGGAACAATAATCAACTAGCATAGGAAGGCAAAACAAGCATAACTTCAAAATTTCAAGCACATAGAGAGGAAACTTGACATTATTGCAATTCCTACAAGCATATGTTCCTCCCTCATAATAATTTTCAGTAGCATCATGAATGAATTCAACAATATAACCAGCACCTAAAGCATTATTTTCATAATCTACTTGCATAGAAAATTTACTACTCTCCACATAAGCAAAATTCTTCTCATTCGGAATAGTGGGAGTATCATAAAAGACTTGAATACTATAAATTGTTTCCACATTAAAAGAGTAATGTTAAGAAAAAGGGTAATTATAATCATGACAAGTTTTATAAATATAATCATCACTACTCTTTATTGCACAAGTTTTATCACAATAATCATCATAAGTAGCAACTTTGTTCTCATCATAATCGATTGAAACCTCTTCCAAAATAGTGGAATCATCACTAAATAAAGTTGACACTCTTCCAACTCCACTTTCATATTCATCACAATAAGATTCAACATCCTCCAAAATAGTGGGATTGCTACTTACTAAAGTTGACACTCTTCCAAACCCACTTTCATCAATATAATCATCATAGGTAAGAGGCATGCTATCATCATAATAACTTTGCATATCAAAACTTGGGATGCTAAAAATATCATCTTCATTAAACATACCATCCCCAAGCTTGGGACAAACATTAATTTCAGCAAATATATTCTCGAATATGTCATCCTCATCAAACATAGCTTCCTCAAGCTTGGGCCTTTTCATATCATAAGCATAATCACTCTCATCATTAATAGTATGTATAGCACCAATAGTATAGCAATTATCATCATCACAATGAGTAGTAAGAGCAACATCATTCGGGAGAGATACCTTTTTACCTTTGTTGCTCCTTCTTTTCCTTTTCACATTATGTGTGGGTTCAACCTTCTTCTTTGAGCTCCTTATAGATGAGATTGGTTGAATAGAAAGCTCCTCCTCGTTACCTGATTCATCATAAGAAATAATAAGAGGATATTGTGAAGTCTCTTTCCTTTCATTAGTATTCTCATCATCTTCTATTTTCTTTCTTTTCTTTATGTAATTGGCAATATAAGGATTTTCAATGCAATTCACCGCACAAAACATATAAATCATCTCTAGATCAAAATCAAGAAGTTTATAACCGGCAAATTCTGGAAGGTGCTTAATTAAATGATTCATTTCTTCATAACCATAAGCAAACTAAGTTCATTATAATGTGCAAGGGAAATCAAATCATCACAATTTTTGGACATGATTCGATCATGAAACAACTTGCATCGGAGATGTAAATGACCACTTTCATTGCAAAGTTCACAAGTACGGCCAAGGAAATATAATTTTTCAGCACTCTCCCTTAGCCTTTCTTGCAACAATTTAGTTTCTACATGCTTATGCCTCTTGCAATATCTATCTTCTCTGTTTGGTGTATCTATGCAAACCCAATGCTCTCCACAAAAATTGACATGCTTATAGGAGACATTTTCATCATAACTAGTGCAATCATCATTAGTACTATGGATATTCAAGGAGTTCATACTGACAACATTGCAATCATGCTCATCATTCAAAGATTTAGTGCAAAACATTTTATAGATTTCTTATTCTAGCACTTGAGCACAATTTTCCTTTCCATCATTTTTAAGATGAAGCGTATGTAACAAACTCAATTCTGATTTTTTTTGTAGTTTTCTTTTATAGACTAAACTAGTGATAAAATAAGAAACAAAAAGATTCGATTGCAAGATCTAAAGATATACCTTCAAGCACTCACCTCCCCGGCAACAGCGCTAGAAAAGAGCTTGATGTCTACTACACAACCTTCTTCTTGTAGACATTGTTGGGCCTCCAAGTGCAGAGGTTTGTAGGACAGTAGCAAATTTCCCTCAAGTGGATGACCTAAGGTTTATCAATCCGTGGGAGGTGTAGGATGAAGATGGTCTCATGCTCCTCAACAAGTCTCATGTGATCAACTAGAAGCTTTTCAACTCTAACGTTAAGAGCATCTTCGTTCTCAAGAGCAAGTTGCAAAGCATCATTGGTTTAACGAAGTCAATTTGATGAGCCAATAAGGCTTCCTCAAGTGATGCTCTCATGACACTCTCTTCATTAAGTTCGTGCTCAAGGAGATCAACTCCCTCTTTTTCCTCTATAAGGAGGTTTTCAACGTTCTCAATAAAGTCATCGCGTTCGGCAAGTGACTTAAGGAGATCACCAAAACGAGCACGAGCTTCACCATGAAGAGTTTTCATGAATGCCATTAAGGATTCCTCATCATTATCCACGCCCCCATCACACTCATCCTCCACTATCTCACATGAGACATTGGGAGTGTATTTGTAGGGTTTCTTGGATTTGCACTTTGTTTTTACCTCTTTGGCCATGAGGCACCGATGAGTGAAAGGCTTGTCCTCGTCTGGAGAGTCGAAGAGGACAGCGGTGGAGGAGGAGGTAGGGGCATGCATGGCAAAGGCGGCCGTGCCTGATGTCTACTACACAACCTTCTTCTTGTAGACGTTGTTGGGCCTCCAAGTGCAGAGGTTTGTAGGACAGTAGCAAATTTCCCTCAAGTGGATGACCTAAGGTTTATCAATCCGTGGGAGGCGTAGGATGAAGATGGTCTCTCTCAAACAACCCTGCAACCAAATAACAAAGAGTCTCTTGTGTCCCCAACACACCCAATACAATGGTAAATTGTATAGGTGCACTATAGTTCGGCGAAGAGATGGTGATACAAGTGCAATATGGATGGTAGATAAAGGTTTTTGTAATCTGAAATTATAAAAACAGAAAGGTAACTAATGATAAAAGTGAGCGTAAACGGTATTGCAATGATAGGAAACAATGCCTAAGGTTCATACTTTCACTAGTGCAAGTTCTCTCAACAATAATAACATAATTGGATCACATAACTATCCCTCAACATGCAACAAAGAGTCACTCCAAAACCACTAATAGCGGAGAACAAACGACGAGATTATGGTAGGGTAGGAAACCACCTCAAAGTTATCCTTTCTGCTCTATCTATTCAAGAGTCCGTAGTAAAATAACATGAAGCTATTCTTTCCATTCAATCTATCATAGAGTTCATACTAGAATAACACCTTAAGACACAAATCAACCAAAACCCTGATGTCACCTAGATACTCCATTGTCACCTCAAGTATCCGTGGGCATGATTATATGATATGCATCGCACAATCTCAGATTCATCTATTCAACCAACACAAAGTACTTCAAAGAGTACCCCAAAGTTTCTACCGGAGAGTCAAGACAAAAACGTGTGCCAACCCTTATGCATAGATTCCCAAGGTCACGGAACCCGCAAGTTGATCACCAAAACATACATCAAGTGGATCACGTGAATATCCCATTGTCACCACAGATAAGCACGGCAAGACATACATCAAGTGTTCTCAAATCCTTAAAGACTCAGTCCGATAAGATAACTTCAAAGGGAAAACTCAATCCATTACAAGAGAGTAGAGGGGGAGAAAAATCATAAGATCCAACTATAATAGCAAAGCTCGCGATACATCAAGATCGTGCCATAGAGAGAACACGAGAGAAAACATGAGAGAGAGAGAGAGAGAGATCAAACACATAGCTACTGGTACATACCCTCAGCCCCGAGGGTGAACTACTCCCTCCTCGTCATGGAGAGCGCCGGGATGATGAAGATGGCCACCGGTGAGAGATCCCCCCCTCCGGTAGGGTGCCAGAACAGGGTCCCAATTGGTTTTTGGTGGCTACAGAGGCTTGCGGCGGCGGAACTCCCGATCTATATTCTTCGTCGATGTTTTTAGGGTACATGGACTTATATAGGCGAAAGAAGTCGGTCGGGGGAGCCTCGAGGGGCCCAGGAGACAGGGGGAGTGCCCAGGGGGGTGGGCGCGCCCAGGGGGTGGGCATGCCCTCCTATCTCCTAGCTTCCTCGAACCTTCCCTGGCTTGAACTCCAAGTCTCCCGGATCATATCCTTTCCAAAAATCACGCTCCCGAAGGTTTCATTCCGTTTGGACTCCGTTTGATATTCCTTTTCTTCGAAATACTAAAACAGGCAATAAAACAACAATATGGGTTGGGCCTCCGGTTAATAGGTTAGTCCCAAAAGTAATATAAAAGTGTATAATAGAGCCCGTAATCATTCAAAACAGATAGTATAATAGCATGAATGCTTCATAAATAATAGATATGTTGGAGACGTATCAGTGCCCACTTGATCATCATCACCGTCATCTTCATCTCCACACATGTATTATTCATGAACAAGAGCCTTGTCATCCTTCCTCTTTGTAAACTTGGTGAACTTCTTCTTTTTGAGCACAAGTTTCTCGGACTTGTCTTCACGTCTCTCATACGGACAATCATGTACAAAGCGTCTTGGGCTGTCACAATTGTAGCATTTCCTTCGTCCAAAAGATCTTCCTTGAAGATTTTTTCCTTTGTTTGCCATGGTCCTGGAGTACTTCTTGACTAAGAGTGCCAAGTCTTCTGCAAAGTCATTTGCCGGGCACGAGGTGTCAATGTCCTCCTCACATATTTCTTCACTCACTTCTTCCTCCCTTTAGGGTTGGCTTATCACTTTCTTGGCCTTCAAAAAAAGATTGGAGTTCTTGGTTGCTTGAGCTATTGCAAAGGTTTTCTTGGATTTGGTTTCCAAAAGAACATGAGCAGAGAAAGTGGAAACAACTTGAGACGCGGTCAACTTGTGATAGTCCGGACGTTGATGCACCATCATGACCATGGTATGTTCCGTGAGAACCATAGCATCTATGAACTTGTCCTTGATGAAGTCATCATTTGCCCAACTGCACCCAAAGGTTCTCAAATTGAGCACAAGGGACTTCAACCTTCGGAAAACCTCTTCTGCGAACTCACCCTCATTCCTCACAAAGAGATTGACTTCTTGCTTGAGCAAAGCCAAACGAGATCTTCGAATTGCTTCATCTCCTTCGAGAGCCTCCTCAAGGCAATCCCAAATTTCTTTGCGGTTTTGAGAAGAGCAATGGAGTCACTATAGTCTTCGGTCACAGTGGTGCGCAACATGTTGTGTGCGGTTGCATTGAGTTGGTCATCAACTGCTTCCCTCGGAGTGATATTCATTGGGTCCTTGGGGTTGAATACATTGACCACAATCCACCACAGTTGAGTTGAAGCACTGCGCATGTAAGACTCCATATCTAGCTTCCACTTAGCAAACGCATTAGCTTTCCAAGGGGGCGGAGGCCCAACAGGATTAATGTGAGGATGTTGCAAAGGTTGAGGAGAGTAAAAGGGTTCCACGGCATTGTACTTGGGGACTTGAGTACGAGCCGGAGACGCAAGAGGTTCCCTCGAGTCCTCCGCATCATGAACAACATTTGGATCAAATGAGTTAGATGCGGAAGTTGATGGCCTCAAGCGAGCATCAATTTCCTCCTTGACCGAGGACCGAACCTCTTTCAACATAGAGGCTTTGAGGTCCGCAAACATTGAGAGAATATCGACCGCGGTCAAGGGGGCACCCGGGTCAGTAGGAGCGGCGGGAGCAACGACCAGGGCACCAAGTGCCTCATTCGCGGTGGGGCGTAGGTTTTGACCATCCCCCGCAACATGTGCAACACCTCCCTCATTCCCTAGATAGACCATATCCTCTAAGGTTTTAAAGCCTTATATTAGAGCACGAGGCCCTGATACCAATTGAAAGGATCGATACGGTTGACTAGAGGGGGGTGAATAGGAGACTAAATTTTTTAGTCTTTCTTGTTGTTTTTAAGGCTTAGTGGATAAATAGAGTTCACTAGATATGCAACTAGGCGAATGTAACCTATATGACAAGCAAGCTCCAAGAAAAATATACTAGGCAACAACCTAAGTAGCAAGCCAACAAGCATACAACAAGAAAGTAAGGTGCGGGAAAGGATTAACCACAAGTGAGACGAGGACGCGGATTTTATCCCGAAGTTCACTCTTCCTTGGGGAAGAGCTACTCTCTGTTTGGAGCGGTGCCGGAGCCAAAGCTTGCGGAACGCCACCGAAGGCTCACCGTAATCTCCTTCGAGTCACCCCCAACGGATAAGCCTCGAATCACTCGGGGTTGGTCTTGAAGGCTACCACCACACATTTACAAGCTTCTTCGGAGCACACCACAAGCAAGGAAGCTTCCAGAGGAACCTCTAGCCGCCTAGGAGCCCAAGCTCCAAGAGTAACAAGTCAATGGTGAATAAATGTTGCGGGGAACGCGATTTGGTTTGGTCAACTTGTAGATCGGGTCTTGCTCTCCCAATCCCCAAAGTTTCAACAAGTTTGGGTGGAGGGATTGAGAGTATTGAGCAAAATGGGGTGTAGCAATGGTGGAGCTCAACAAGACATTAGGGTTAAGGGTTGGAGGTGGAAGAAGAGGCTTTATATAGTGTTCTTGGCCGGGTGGGGAAATCTGCCTGTTGGACCCCATGCGCACGGGGGTACTCAGAGAGTTTCACACAGCCCCGTGCGCACGGGGACCAAAAGACCCCGTGCGCACGGGGTACTCAAAGAGTTTACACAGTACCTCATGCACACGGGGGCCAAAAGGCCCCGTGCGCATGGGGTACTCAGAGAGTTAGCGGTACCACGTGCGCACGGGGGTCCAAAGATCCCGTGCACATGGGGTACCCAGTAACTTTCTGTCACAAACTATCTGAGTACCACAGGCACACACACTAGGATTTTAGGTGGAAGGAGTGGGTAGGCTAAGTGTATAAGGTTAGGCAATGGCATGTTAGGGAACGTTGCATAAAATAAAAAAATTCCTACGTTCACAAAGATCAATCTATGAGTTCATCTAGCAACGAGAGAGAGGGGTGCATCTACATACCCTTGTAGATCGCGAGCGGAAGCGTTCAAGAGAACGAGGTTGAGGGAGTCGTACTCGTCGTGATCCAAATCACCGGAGATCCTAGCGCCGAACGGATGGCACCTCCGCGTTCAACACACGTACGTTCAGCATGACGTCTCCTCCTTCTTGATCCAGCAAGGGGAAGGAGAGGTCGATGAAGATCCAGTAGCACGACGGCGTGGTGGTGGATGCAGCAGGGATCCCAGCAGGGCTTCGCCAAGCGTCTGCGGGAGGAAGAGGTGTATCAAGGGGGAAGGGAGGCGCCAAGTGCAAGGGTGCGGCTGCCCTCCCTCCCCCCTCTATATATAGGGTCCCCAAGGGGGGCGCCAGCCCTAGGAGATGGGATCTCCTAGGAGGGGCGGCGGCCAAGGGGGTGCCTTGCCCCCCAAGGCAAGTGGAGGCGCCCCCTCCCCTAGGGTTCCCAACCCTAGGCGCAGGAGGGGCCCAAGGGGGGGGCGCACCAGTCCACCAGGGGCTGGTTCCCCTCCCACTTCAGCCCATGGGGCCCTCCGGGATAGGTGGCCCCACCCGGTGGACCCTCGGGACCCTTCCGGTGGTCCCGGTACAATACCGGTGACCCCCGAAACTTTCCCGATGGCCGAAACTCAACTTCCCATATATAATTCTTTACCTCCGGACCATTCTGGAACTCCTCGTGATGTCCAGAATCTCATCCGGGACTCCGAACAACTTTTGGTTTGCTGCATACTAATATCTCTACAACCCTAGCGTCACCGAACCTTAAGTGTGTAGACCCTACGGGTTCGGGAGACACGTAGACATGACCGAGACGGCTCTCCGGTCAATAACCAACAGCGGGATCTGGATACCCATGTTGGCTCCCACATGATCCTCGATGATCTCATCGGATGAACCACAATGTCGAGGATTCAAGTAACCCCGTATACTTGCCCGAGATTCGATCGTCGGTATCCCAATACCTCGTTCAATCTCATTACTGGCAAGTCACTTTACTTGTACCGTAATGCATGATCCCGTGACCAGACACTTGGTCACTTTGAGCTCATTATGATGATGTATTACCGAGTGGGCCCAGAGATACCTCTCCGTCATACGGAGTGACAAATCCCAGTCTCGATCCGTGTCAACCCAGCAGACACTTTCGGAGATACCCGTAGTATACCTTTATAGTCACCCAGTTACGTTGTGACGTTTGGTACACCCAAAGCACTCCTACGGTATCCAAGAGTACACGATCTCATGGTCTAAGGAAAATATACTTGACATTGGAAAGGCTCTAGCAAACGAACTACACGATCTTGTGCTATGCTTAGGATTAGATATTGTCCATCACATCATTCTCCTAATGATGTGATCCCGTTATCAATGACATCCAATGTCCATAGTCAGGAAACCATGACTATCTGTTAATCAACGAGCTAGTCAACTAGAGGCTCACTAGGGACATGTTGTGGTCTATGTATTCACACGTGTATTACGATTTCCGGATAATACAATTATAGCATGAATAAAAGACAATTATCATGAAGAAGGAAATATAATAATAATCCTTTTATTATTCCCTCTAGGGCATATTTCCAACAGTCTCCCACTTGCACTAGAGTCAATAATCTAGTTACATTGTGATGAATCGAACACCCATAGAGTTCTGGTGTTAATCATGTTTTGCTCGCGGAAGAGGTTTAGTCAACGGATCTGCGGCATTCAGATTCGTATGTACTTTGCAAATATCTATGTCTCCATCTTGAACATTTTCACGGATGGAGTTGAAACGACGCTTGATGTGCCTGGTCTTCTTGTGAAACTTGGGCTCCTTGGCAAGGGCAATGGCTCTAGTGTTGTCACAGAAGAGAGTGATCGGCCCCGACGCATTGGGTATGACTCCTAGGTCGGTGATGAACTCCTTCATCCATATTGCTTCATGCCTGCCTCCGAGGCTGCCATGTACTCCGCTTCACATGTAGATCCCGCCACGACGCTCTGCTTGCAACTACACCAACTTACTGCTCCATGATTCAACATATACACGTATCCGGTTTGTGACTTAGAGTCATCCAGATCTGTGTCGAAACTAACATCGACGTAACCCTTTACGACGAGCTCTTCGTCACCTCCATAAACGAGAAACATGTCCTTTGTCCTTTTCAGGTACTTCAGGATATTCTTGACCGCTGTCCAGTGTTCCTTGCCAGGATTACTTTGGTACTTTCCTACCAAACTTACGGCAAGGCTTACATTAGGTCTGGTACACAGCATGGCATACATAATAGATCATATGGCTGAGGCATAGGGGATGACACTCATCTCTTCTATATCTTCTGACGTGGTCGGGCATTGAGCCGAGCTCAATCTCACACCTTGCAACACAGGCAAGAACCCTTTCTTGGACTGATCCATATTGAACTTCTTCAATGTCTTATCAAGGTATGTGCTTTGTGAAAGACCTATGAGGCGTCTCGATCTATCCCTATAGATATTGATGCCTAATATGTAAGCAGCTTCTCCAAGGTCCTTCATTGAAAAACACTTATTCAAGTAGGCCTTATTGTTGTCTAAAAGTTCTATATCATTTCCCATCAAAAGTATGGCATCTACATATAATATGAGAAATGCTACAGCGCTCCCACTCACTTTCTTGTAAACACAGGCTTCTCCATAAGTCTGCATAAAACCAAACGCTTTGATCATCTCATCAAAGCGAATGTTCCAACTCCGAGATGCTTGCACCAGCCCATAAATGGATCGCTGGAGCTTGCATACCTTGTTAGCATTCTCAGGGTCGACAAAAGCTTCCGACTGCATCATATACAGTTCTTCCTTAAGATGACCGTTAAGGAATGCCCTTTTGACGTCCATCTGCCATATCTCATAATCATAGTATGCGGCAATAGCTAACATGATTCGGACGGACTTTAGCTTTGCTACGGGAGAGAATGTCTCATCGTAGTCAACCCCTTGAACTTGCCGATAACCCTTAGCGACAAGTCGAGCTTTATAAATGGTAACATTACCATCTGCGTCCTTCTTCTTCTTAAAGATCCATTTGTTTCCTATCGCTCGCCGATCATCGGGCAAGTCTGTCAAAGTCCATACTTTGTTTTCATACATGGATCCTATCTCGGATTGCATGGCCTCAAGCCATTTGTTGGAATCTGGGCCCGCCATCGCTTCTTCATAGTTCGAAGGTTCACAGTTGTCTAACAACATGATTTCCAGGACAGGGTTGCCATACCACTCTGGTGTGAACGTGTCCTTGTGGACCTATGAAGTTCAGTAGCAACTTGATCCGAAGTACCTTGATCATCATCATTAATTTCCTCTCCAGTCGAGTAGGCACCACAAGAACATTTTCCTGAGCTACACTACTTTCCTGTTCCAGAGGTAGTACTTCATCGAGTTCTACTTTCCTCCCACTTACTCCTTTCGAGAGAAACTCTTTTTCCAGAAAGGATCCGTTCTTGGCAACAAAGATCTTGCCTTCGGATCTAAGGTAGAAGGTATACCCAATGGTTTCCTTAGGGTATCCTATGAAGATGCATTTTTCCAACTTGGGTTCGAGCTTTTCAGGTTGAAGTTTCTTAACATAAGCATCACATCCCCAAACTTTTACAAATGACAGCTTAGGTTTCTTCCCAAACCATAATTCATACGGTGTCATCTCAACGGATTTAGACAGTGCCCTATTTAAAGTGAATGTAGTTGTCTCTAGAGCGTATCCCCAAAATGATGGCGGTAAGTCGGTAAGAGACATCATAGATCGCACCATATCCAATAGAGTGCGATTACGACGTTCGGACACACCGTTACGCTGAGGTGTTCCAGGCGGCGTGAGTTGTGAAACGATTCCACATTTCCTTAAGTGCATACCAAATTCGTGACTTAAATATTCTCCTCCACGATCTGATCATAGGAACTTTATCTTTCGGTCACGTTGATTCTCTACCTCATTCTGAAATTCCTTGAACTTTTCAAAAGTCTCAGACTTGTGTTTCATCAAGTAGACATACCCATATCTACTCAAGTCGTCAGTGAGAGTGAGAACATAACGATATCCTCCGCGAGCCTCAACGCTCATTGGACTGCACATATCAGTATGTATGATTTCCAATAAGTTGGTTGCTCGCTCCATTGTTCCGGAGAACGGAGTCTTGGTCATTTTGCCCATGAGTCATGGTTCGCATGTGTCAAATGATTCATAATCTAGAGACTCTAAAAGTCCATCAGCATGGAGCTTCTTCATGCGCTTGACAC
The DNA here is from genome assembly GCF_002162155.2 of Triticum dicoccoides. Taxonomy (NCBI): domain Eukaryota; kingdom Viridiplantae; phylum Streptophyta; class Magnoliopsida; order Poales; family Poaceae; genus Triticum; species Triticum dicoccoides. Next base: position 529,748,734 of record NC_041387.1, on the reverse strand, counting down.
CAATGTGACCAAGGCGGCAGTGCCACAAGTATGTGGGACTATCGTTATCAACTTTACATCTTTTGGTATTCACACTATGAATATCTGTAACATTACGTTCGAGATTCATTAAGAATAAACCATTGACCATCGGGGCATGACCATAAAACATATCTCTCATATAAATAGAACAACCATTATTCTCGGATTTAAATGAGTAGCCATCTCGTATTAAACGAGATCCAGATACAATGTTCATGCTCAAACTTGGCACTAAATAACAATTATTGAGGTTTAAAACTAATCCCGTAGGTAAATGTAGAGGTAGCGTGCCGACGGTGATCACATCGACCTTGGAACCATTCCTGGCGCGCATCGTCACCTCGTCCTTTGCCAGTCTCCGTTTATTCCGCAGCTCCTGCTTTGAGTTACAAATATGAGCAACGGCACCGGTATCAAATATCCAGGAGCTACTACGAGCACTGGTAAGGTACACATCAATTACATGTATATCACATATACCTTTAGTGTTGTCGGCCTTCTTGTCCGCTAAGTATTTGGGGCAGTTCCGCTTCCAGTGACCCTTCCCTTCGCAATAAAAGCACTCAGTCTCAGGCTTGGGTCCATTCTTTGACTTCTCCCCGGCAACTGGCTTACCGGGTGTGGCAACATCCTTGCCGTCCTTCTTGAAGTTCTTCTTACCCTTGCCTTTCTTGAACTTGGTGGTTTTATTGACCATCAACACTTGATGTTCCTTTTTGATTTCTACCTCTGCTGACTTCAGCATTGAAAATACTTCAGGAATAGTTTTCACCATCCCCTGCATATTGTAGTTCATCACAAAGCTCTTGTAGCTCGGTGGGAGCAACTGAAGGATTCTGTCAATGACCGCCTCGTCCGGGAGGTTAATGTCCAGCTGGGACCGGCGGTTGTGCAACCCAGACATTTTGAGTATGTGCTCACTGACAGAACTGTTTTCCTCCATCTTACAACTATAGAACTTGTCGGAGACTTCATATCTCTCGACCCGGGCGTGAGCTTGAAAAACCATTTTCAGCTCCTCGAACATCTCATATGCTCCGTGTTGCTCAAAACGCTTTTGGAGCCCCGGTTCTAAGCTGTAAAGCATGCCGCATTGAACGAGGGAGTAATCATCAGCATGTGACCACCAAGCGTTCATAACGTCTTGGTTCTCTGGGATGGGTGCTTCATCTAGCGGTCCTTCTAGGACACATGCTTTCTTGGCAGCTATGAGGATGATCCTCAGGTTCTGGACCCAGTCCGTATAGTTGCTGCCATCATCTTTCAGCTTGGTTTTCTCTAGGAACGCGTTGAAGTTCATGTTGACATGAGCGTTGGCCATTTGATCTACAAGACATTTTTTGCAAAGATTTTAGACTAAGTTCATGATAATTAAGTTCATCTAATCAAATTATTTAATGAACTCCCACTCAGATTAGACATCCCTCTAGTCATCTAAGTGTTACATGATCCGAGTCGACTAGGCCGTGTCTGATCATCACGTGAGACGGACTAGTCATCATCGGTGAACATCTCCATGTTGATCGTATCTTCCATACGACTCATGTTCGACCTTTCGGTCTCTGTGTTCTGAGGCCATGTCTGTACATGCTAGGCTCGTCAAGTTAACCTAAGTGTTTTGCATGTGTAAATCTGTCTTACACCCGTTGTATGTGAACGTTAGAATCTATCACACCCGATCATCACGTGGTGCTTCGAAACAACAAACTGTCGCAACGGCGCACGGTTAGGGGGAACACTTTCTTGAAATTATTATGAGGGATCATCTTATTTACTACCGTCGTTCTAAGTAAACAAGATGCAAAAACATGATAAACATCACATGCAATCAAATAGTAGTGACATGATATGGCCAATATCATATAGCTCCTTTGATCTCCATCTTCGGGGCTCCATGATCATCTTCGTCATCGGCATGACACCATGATCTCCATCATCATGATCTCCATCATCGTGTCTCCATGAAGTTGCTCGCCAACTATTACCTCTACTACTATAGCTAACGGTTTAGCAATAAAGTAAAGCAATTACATGGCGTTAAAGAATTGACACGCAGGTCATACAATAATTAAGACAAGTCATATGGCTCCTGCCGGTTGTCATACTCATCGACATGCAAGTCGTGATTCCTATTACAAGAACATGATCTCATACATCACAATATATCATTCATCATTCATCACAACTTTTGGCCATATCACATCACAAAGCAATTGCTGCAAAAACAAGTTAGACGTCCTCTAATTGTTGTTGCATCTTTTACGTGGCTGCAATAGGGTTCTAGCAAGAACGTTTTTCTTACCTACGAAAAAGCCACAACGTGATTTTTCAACTTCTATTTACCCTTCATAAGGACCCTTTTCATCGAATCCGCTCCAACTAAAGTGGGAGAGACAGACACCCGCTAGCCACCTTATGCAACTAGTGCATGTCAGTCGGTGGAACCTGTCTCACGTAAGCGTACGTGTAAGGTCGGTCCGGGCCGCTTCATCCCACAATACCGCTGAAGCAAAATAAGACTAGTAGTGGCAAGAAAGTTGACAACATCTACGCCTACAATAGATTTGTGTTCTACTCGTGCAAAAAGAACTACGCATAGACCTAGCTCATGATGCCACTGTTGGGGAACGTTGCATAAAATAAAATAATTCCTACGTTCACCAAGATCAATCTATGAGTTCATCTAGCAACGAGAAAGAGGGGTGCATCTACATACCCTTGTAGATCGCGAGCGGAAGCGTTCAAGAGAACGAGGTTGAGGGAGTCGTACTCGTCGTGATCCAAATCACCGGAGATCCTAGCGCCGAACGGACGGCACTTCCGCGTTCAACACACGTACGGTCAGCGTGACGTCTCCTCCTTCTTGATCCAGCAAGGGGAAGGAGAGGTTGATGAAGATCTAGTAGCACGACGGCGTGGTGGTGGATGCAGCAGGGATCCCGGCAGGGCTTCGCCAAGCGTCTGCGGGAGGAAGAGGTGTAGCAAGGGGGAAGGGAGGCGCCAAGTGCAAGGGTGCGGCTGCTCTCCCTCCCCCCTCTATATATAGGGTCCCCAAGGGGGGCGGCGGCCAAGGGGGTGCCTTGCCCCCCAAGGCAAGTGGAGGCGCCCCCTCCCCTAGGGTTCCCAACCCTAGGCACAGGGGGGGCCAAGGGGGGGCGCACCAGCCCACCAGGGGCTGGTTCCCCTCCCACTTCAGCCCATGGGGCCCTCCGGGATAGGTGGCCCCACCCGGTGGACCCCCGGGACCCTTCCGGTGGTCCTGGTACAATACCGGTGACCCCCGAAACTTTCCCGATGGCCGAAACTCGACTTCCCATATATAATTCTTTGCCTCCGGACCATTTCAGAACTCCTCGTGACGTCCGTGATCTCATCCGAGACTCCGAACAACTTTCGGTTTGCTGCATACTAATATCTCTACAACCCTAGCGTCACCGAACCTTAAGTGTGTAGACCCTACGGGTTCGGGAGACACGTAGACATGACCGAGACGGCTCTCCGGTCAATAACCAACAGCGGGATCTGGATACCCATGTTGCCTCCCACATGCTCCTCGATGATCTCATCGGATGAACCACGATGTCGAGGATTCAAGTAACCCCGTATACAAATCCCTTTGTCAATCGGTATGTTACTTGCCCGAGATTCGATCGTCGGTATCCCAATACCTCGTTCAATCTCGTTACCGGCAAGTCACTTTACTCATACCGTAATGCATGATCCCGTGACCAGACACTTGGTCACTTTGAGCTCATTATGATGATGCATTACCGAGTGGGCCCAGAGATACCTCTCCGTCATACGGAGTGACAAATCCCAGTCTCGATCCGTGTCAACCCAGCAGACACTTTCGGAGATACCCGTAGTATACCTTTATAGTCACCCAGTTACGTTGTGACGTTTGGTACACCCAAAGCACTCCTACGGTATCCGGGAGTTACACGATCTCATGGTCTAAGGAAAATATACTTGACATTGGAAAAGCTCTAGCAAACGAACTACACGATCTTGTGCTATGCTTAGGATTAGATATTGTCCATCACATCATTCTCCTAATGATGTGATCCCGTTATCAATGACATCCAATGTTCATAGTCAGGAAACCATGACTATCTGTTGATCAACGAGCTAGTCAACTAGAGGCTCACTAGGGACATGTTGTGGTCTATGTATTCACACGTGTATTACGATTTTCGGATAATACAATTATAGCATGAATAAAAGACAATTATCATGAACAAGGAAATATAATAATAATCCTTTTATTATTGCCTCTAGGGCATATTTCCAACATGGCATTCCCACACAACTTTCATCCACACAAACCCCTCTTAATAGTGCGGTCTTTCCTATGACTCGAAGCAAACCAAAAACTAAAACCTTTGAAACGCCGGAAGACCACGCCTTTGTCCTTTTTGAAATGGGGGGTCGCACATCTCCATCAAGGAGCACTTGGAACCAATATCCTGAGATAAACTTTAGTAACCGATATTAATTCAACTAACCACATTGTCATCACACCAAAATAGTATAAGTGCCACTTGCACTTTCAGCGCGCAAGCGCGCCGGTCGATCTCGAGGCCGCGCTCCTCGCGTCGGTCCTCCGCCGCTCTCTCACGACGGCGGAGAGGGATGCGTGGTTCCTCAGCCGCAAGAATGCCAAGGCGCTCCGACTCACCATCGAGTTGTCGGTGCGCGAGGCAAACAATGAGGCGGCGATAAAGGCGAAGGCGGCCCGCCATGCGAAGGAGGAGGACCGCCTGCTCCGCAGGCTATCGGCCATGAGGTGCAGCTCCGACTCGGACCTGCCGGACAGCTCCAGCTCCGACGACGACGCACCTCCACACGCCGACGCGTACACGAAGGAGGGTCACAGCCGCGCTGACGACAGGAACGGGAAGGGGCCGACGAATAAATGGTAATTTCCTCCGCCCTTCCCCATTTTGTTTATATTTTAACTATGTTTTAAGTTTGTAGTATGAACTTGCCGTTGAACTCCCATGAACTATGCTCCTTTTGTCCGGCGATACAATGTTTATGCGATAAACTCCCTGTTGATCGTGTTTACGTAGCATTGCATGGGTTGTATGGACTTGAAGGTTCAGATATAAGGGACACGGGTGTGGAAGCCAACAAATGAGCATGCCCGATTAGAGCCCGTGGAAGCACCCGGGCGTGTCCACGGGTGGTTGAGTGCCTGGATTTGCTATCTCCCCTGTAGATGCTCTCATGATGGTTTAGAGCATGTAGCAACGTACGTAGCGCAAATACTTTTCATGGGTATATCATATTCGGCGCTTAAGCTCGCCGAATACTTTGTTCTTCAGTGTGCAAATAAAAAAGTTCTTCGTATGAATTGCCCACCCGTATTTTGCTATGGGCCGGCCCATTTAAAACTTCTTCCTATTTTTGGAAAGCTTCTAGATTCTTTCGGTTCAGTCTTTTTGGGTATTTTGCTGCTTTTTTATTGGTGTTTGTTCTTTGTTTCCTCTTTCGTTCTTCATTTTTAATTTTTTATATTTTCCCTCTTTTATACAGTTTTCCTCTTTTTATTTTCAATCCGTAAACATTTTTTAAACTCGTGAATATATCTAAAATTTGTGAATAGTTTCATATTAGTGATTTAAAAATCATGAACAATTTTTTGTATTTCTTGAACAATTTGTTCTGACATAGAGTAGAACTGAACATTGTTTTGTATTTTGTGAACAATTTTCAGTTTTTTAAACATTTTCAGTATTCATGAACAATGCTTGGATTCCTGAACATTTTGACATTTGTGAAATTTTTTGAAATTCATGATTTTTTAAAAATTCTGTGGCTTAAATTCATGATTTTTTTGTAAATCCATGAATAGTTTTCTAAAATTCACAAACAACTTTCAAATTCACAAATAAAGATTCATTAACTTTTTTGAATGTATAAAAAAACGAGTCGGTTTTTCTGTGCTCGTGGAATTTTTTTCCCAACACAAGCCGACATGACATCGCCATGCGAGTGAGCGGTAGGGATTGACCCATTTGAGCGTGCATGTGAGAGCCAGTGCGGTTCAGGGGGAGCTCCTACTCAGCGATGTAGGCCCGAACGTGGAAATGGCGCCTACACGCGCCCTCTCTGGGCCAATTCTACGCTCGGAGGAACAGAGTCATTTGCGAAAGAAAGCACGCAAAAATTTGACAGAACAAGGTTTCGATCTCGCGCTGTACTTGCCAGTAATTTCTTCACTTAACCACTAGAGCTACATAAGACTAGTGAACAAAAGCAACGTGAATTGTTTTAGAACTAATGCTGAATTGTTTTAGACCTAATGCAACACACTATTCATTACTCAGCCATTTACTATACCACTGAGATTTTTGAGTTATTTGAAAACAATTGGGGAAATGTCTATTTTTCTAATGAGAAATAGTTTGTTCAATTTTGGAAAAAGTTCACGAATTTCAAAAAGTTGATTTATTGTTGAAAAGAAGTTCATCGAAAATGAAAAAAGTTCATCGGATTTGAAAAAAGTTCACTAGTTTTAAAAAATATCATCGGGTTTTAAAAATGTTCACCGATTTTGAAAAAAAATTAATTCGATTTGAAAAAATTCATCAAATTTGGAAAAAGTTCATCATATTTGAAAAAAGGTCATCTACTTTTAAAAATTTCATTGATTTTGAAAAAATAATCAAGAACTAGAAACCCGCGCATGTAAGAAAAATTAAAAGAAAAAGGACAAAACAAACTGACAAAGAAATAAAAGAGTAAAACGAACGAACTGTACATGAAGTTTTTTTTTTTGAGGAAAACTGTACAGGAAGTTGGTTAGTGGCCTGGTGGTTGTCGCGCCATCCAATTTTTTTCCCATATGCATGGGCCAAATGAGTTGAGCCCAAACTGAAGCATGTATGTTGAACACTTGTAGATTGTGTTTTTTTAGATGGAACACTTATAGGTTGTTGATCTCAGTTAAATCAATTATTGAGATGTCTCACTCAAATAACAGAGAGGAGAGGGTGGAAGAAAAAGCCTATCTTGTTCTCAATCCAGGAGATGTAGTGGTTGTTATGAGAGAGAAGACCGACGGCCTCACAGACCTATTTATACCATTGAATTCATATTTAAAAGAAGTTTCTAACGACATATTTATTTTCCTACAACTTGTATTTAGTTGACTAAATTGACGACATAAAACTCAGGCAGGCCTTATAAGTGGGAAGGATAAAGTATGCTGCTAAGGCTTTAAATTTGGACATGGAGTTTCTTAGCTCGGGCTCAAATGAGCCCGGATAAATAGTAAAATTCAAAAAATTCTGAATTTTTGTGTGGCAAACATTAAGAAATGTTTTGAGTGCTTGCATAGTTTCATCATGGAATCACATTCATGGAAGTCATGGCAAAAAAAAAAACTGATGCTCCAAAAATGCTACTTTCAAACCTATTTTAGAGCGTTGATTTTATCTTTTTTGCCATGACTTCCACAAATGTGATATGATGATGAAACTTTGCAAGCATTCAAAACATTTCTTTATGTTTGCCACAAAAGGAACTAGTGTCTTTTTTCATATCAAGAGCATTTGATCTCGAGCTCAGATTAGGACTGCCTTTCTTGTTTCTGATGCTGCTGCTACAGAGTAGACAAAGGCAGTATAATGTAATCACAACAGTACCGTGTAATCATCTTGTGCTTGCTGAATGCTGAGCCTAGCTTATCCCCACTCTGCATGCATGTGCGATCGATTTGTCATGCAATTCGAGACCTCATAGGAACTCACCAAACCGCATCCACGGGGACTCGCTCGACTTGCCATTGGCCTCCTGAGCGGTTTGTTCTGCTCGAGTAACAAGTGCCCACTGCATAGTTTAACCGGGTTCCTAATCCTACCTGTATACATTAGCTTTGGGCCGCCTAAAGCTGTTTTCTTATTGGGTTTTTCTTCGTACGGCAACAAGCAACATGGATGCAAAGCAACGAAGCATAGTCCTCACTTGAAGGACCACAGATATTCAAGGAAAAAAAATTGAAGGACCACGATACATTTGTGAGTGGGAATGCCACTTTTAAAAAAGAAAGAAAAATGAAAATAAAGTACACATGGGAACCATATTTTAACAGTTCACCAGAAAAAAGAAAACGAGAGATGATGACTAGTTTTGTGATCTTCTATATCTAAATAGTTAGCGGTCACTAACTCATTTCTCTCATGATGCAAGCATGGCACCTCATCATATAACATGCATGAGAATAAGCACGGTCTCAACATGCAACCAAGCATAGTAAAAAAGACTTCAACATGCATACATGCATCAGAATATTCATTATATTATGGTATTTGTATTTAATAAATAATTTATAATTATAAACTAATCAAACACAACAAAATATATGTATTTTTAGTTTTAGTTAAACATTCGTGTATCATATAATCAAATCTCATTGAAATGTATTAATACAAAATATTTTCGCAACAACGTGTCGAGGTATCATCAAGTTTAACCAACTGTGCACAATTGATGTCATTGTGTAACAAATAAACTTCAAGGGCAGGCTTCGAAACACTAGAGACAAAACTGAAGCTAGTAGTTGCTTGCTTAAGCTACTTGGGCTGCTAATTAACCGGTTGAAAAGGTGCGGTTAGATTAAGTTAGGCTGCCGGCCGGCCTGCTGGTGTTGGGGTTTAACCGCCGCAACTTTAGACCTTAACCACATCGTAAATTATGGAGTACGTGCCTGCTCAAATGACATGCATGCCCACACGCATGGGCGTAATCTTAAGCTGCGAAAGCAACTGATGCCAATCTTCTGTCGACCGGTCGATGATTAGACGGTAAAAAGGGAAGCGCGAGCACCACGTAGCCCTAGATGCCCCGCTTGCTCGCCGGCCGGCCCTAATCGCACTTTGGTTAAACTAATGTCTCAGGGAATCACAGAGCATATAGGGTCTCGTGCCTCCGCAAAATTACCACTGTATAGTACACCTGCATTGACATATACGAAAGACGTGCATCTTTCATGTGCTAAGAGAAAGTGAGGGATACGTGTACTTGATATGGATGACGATCTAGCAATAGAGTTATTTTTCCTTTTTAGAATGATGAGCCCCACACAGTTACACAGGAAGATGATCTAGCAATAGAATTGATGTACTTAAGTTGTATTCGAGCTGCAATAATTTTGATGAACAAATTAATATGGACGACGACAGGTTTTGGCGACATGGTGCTTTGGAATCTCGGCGATGGATGCGACTTGATGGACGGGTGTAGAGCGGTGGCGCTGTTTGGAGTTGCGGTGACGTCGACAGTAGTAAGGCCTGGCAAGATCAATGTGTTGATCCCTCTTGAAAATGGGATGACAGAAGATGGCGGCAATGGGTTCTCGAGCGTGCGCACGCGGTGAGCGGAGGATCAACTAGACCAACTGGTCCTCTCAGCTCGCCGTTGGTCGGCTTCGTGAGGCCACCGGATTAAATGATGTGTGTTGATGCGAGGTCAGGGAATATCATCAAGTTTTTAGGTGTAGCGACAGAGATTGCCAGAAAGGTAGCTTTGGGTTGATCCATGTATTAGTTTTGTCAGGCTTTAGTCAATAATATAACAAAAATAATTGTGTGCATCCTTTGATGCAGAGGCCGAGGGTTTCAAACTCCTCTAAAAAAATTAATTTACCCACGGGCTAGAAATACACTTATCCAACAATCTTTTTAGGGCATCTTTGGATTGTACTATTTTTATAGAAGTCTCGAGGATATCAATTATCTAGGAATGTTTGTATGTAGGTGTCATTTGGTTTGTATGGTTAGTGTAGCCAAAATCCTATGACATGCATTCCTAATTCCCCCAATCTCAACTGGAATCTTAACATGAGCTCAAACACGATTTTATTTTTTCTTTGAGAACTTAAATACACTTATCTCCACCTCTTTTAGTTATATCTCTTCGTTTCTCCAAAATTTCCATGTTTAGTTATTGTGCATGCCGAGAGAAACAATTTCCAATTTTTTCTATGTTTCGTGATCCTACAGCACAGTTTGTGACATCTCAATATTATTTTTTTATTCCCACATTTTCTAGTTCCTGCAATTTAAAGAAGCCCTAGTGTGTACAGTGTCATGAGGGCAGCCCTCCACTCCTCTTTGATACTAGAAGTATATTGTTTTGAGTTGACAAAAAAAACAATACCAAGAGAAGCATATTGTTTTTAAGCTAGAGATAACGAGGAAGAGAATGGAAAAGGTTTTAAACCTAGTGAAATTTGTTTTGTGTTTCAAGTATCTCTTGCTCACATTGTATTCATATATGATATATGCCCCATATGAAGGTCGGATCAATCAATCAATCAAAATATTTTAAGGCTTCCATCATTCTTCACATTCACTTCCAACTTCTAGTGTGCACTACTAGCATGAATTCTAATGAAACATTTATCCAAGAGAGACGTGCATATTTCAACTTCAAACTCTTGCCCTAACTATGAAACCGGCTAAGAATAAACCCCAAACTCTTAAAACCGGCCAATGCATGACCGAAGAGTCCTTTTCGGCCCAGCTACGGATCTCTTCGGCCAATGCGTGACCGAAGAGTCCTTTTCGGCCCAGCTACGGATCTCTTCGGCCAATGCATGACCGAAGAGTCCCTTTCGGCCAACTACCGACCTAAAACACCCTCTTCGACTCACACGAGGCCGACGGGGTCATAGTTTTGAATTTTATTTTAGATAAGGTGCTATAGTTTCCGAATTTGCTATTAAAAACGTGATAGTTTTGAAAAACAAATCGCAAACCACATCATCACAAATTTTATCAAAATTCAAAGTTTCCTGAAAAATTCAAGAAAACAATTTTAATAATTCTATGGAACTTTCAGATTTCTCTAAAATAAGGAAAATTACCATCAAATTTTCTTTTTGCCAAATTTTGTCGAAAATTCAACTTTCCAGAAAAATTAAAACTTTCTGTAAAATCAAGAAAAAAAACTAAATATTCTGGGAATTTTTAAGATTTTTAAAGAAAACTACCGCTGAATTTCATTTTTTGTCCAAAATTTGTCAAACATTCTAAATTCTCAGAAAATTTGTCAAACTTTCTGTAGAAATTTATTAAACTTCTGTAGAATGCTTAGTATTTTTTTCTTGATTTTAAAGAAACTTTGCCATATTTTTGGAATTTTTGTATAAAAAATAACAAAATTGGGCAAAAAGGAATTTTATGGAAAAAAAGTGAAACTTCCCAGAATTGTTAGTATTGTTTTCTTGATTTTACAGATTTTTTTGGAAACTTTGAATTTTTGACAAAATTTGGCAAAATAAGGAGCGAAAATAGAAATTTGACGGTATTGAAACTTTCCCAGAATGATTTAAAAGAATTCTAGATTTTTTCTGAATTTTTTTTATTTTTTGCAAAGTTTGGCTGATGTGGCTTGTTGACTAGATGGTCAACGGGTCAAACCCGCCTAACAGGGTCAAAACTAGGGTCTAGGGAGGGGAGGGTTGGATGCTGGTTGGTTTTAAGAGTTCAGAGTTGCTTCTTAGCTCGTTTCATAATTCAGGGTTGTTAGACTAGGGCAAGAGTTTGAGGTTGAAATATGAATTTCTCTCTTTATCCAACGGTGATAGAGAGAGGAGTCATGGGTCTTCAGAGCTGATAGGAAGAAAAACCTGCAGTTGTTGCAAAAACTGAAACCAAACTAAACTTGTTACAAACTTAAAACATTTACAATCATGTCCGAATTTCAGGATAGGTTTTTATCTCTTCAGATTTGTTGACACCATTGTTTTTTTTTTTTTTTGAAACATGTTGACACCATTGTTGTTATTGTACTGCTACGGTCCAACAAGTAAACCCTTGGCCAACCGCCTTTTTTAGGGACTCTTGTCCAACAACTTAACTTGTCTTACTCAAGCCTCGCTGCTGTTAACATCTGGCACTAACCTTTTTACCCTGCTCAATGTTCAAAAAGGATTAGCTACCTCGTACTGAAGTGTATCTGCAGGTGTCAAACTATGAACTCAGAGTACTAATTCAGGTTCGCAGTCTGCAATATATTAACCTTGAACATCAGTAACAACAGGATCTGAAAAGTTCATCCAGTCCGGCTGCTGAACATAAAGAATAGTTCCATCACCCTGAAAAGAAGTTAACAAGAGCATAAAAAATCCAGCGCTAATTGACTGACTGATTGTGCATCTGCATCATGTCCCCCACTTCTACAAAACCCTACTCTCTCACTCCTTCTCTTCCTTCCACCCTTGCACAAGCGCAAGAAACAGACCAAACTACCAAGGCAAGATCACCACATCCAAATGGAGGTAATCACCAGAAGCGTGCAATCCAACACCAGCAAGAGCAAGTCCAAAGCCATGGCCAAGATCGTGGAGGAGGAGGAGGAGCAGGAGGAGGACGACGAGGCCGAAGACCCCGGCCTAAGCTGTGGCTGCTTCTTCTGCGCCATCAAGCAGCCGGACGCGCGACTCCGCCGCGCCAGCGTCGCCGCGTTCTTCCGGGAGCTGCCTTACAGCGGACACGACGACGGCGGGGCGGTCGCCGCCGTGTGGCGCGCGGCCATGGACGCGCCTGACGACCCGGAGCTCCCGTCGCTCGGCGCCATCCGGTGCATGTCCCTCCTCCTCGCACGCGCGCTCGCCGACGCGGCGTGGTGCCGCCGCGGCCAGAACGCGCGCGTGCCGTACTACGCCGCCCACGTCGTCGGCTCCTACACCATCCGCTCCTCCGCGCACGCCGAGCTGGCCGTGGCCGCCGGCGCCGTGCGCCCCTTGCTGGCCCTCCTCGGCGGCGCCATGACGTGGGTCGAGCAGCGCGCCGCCGCGCGTGCTCTGGGCCACCTCGCCAGCTACGACGCCACGTTCCCCGCCGTCGCGCGGTGTGCCGACGAGGCGGTGCCGCTCGCCGTTCGCGCCGCGTCCACGTGCATCGGCGACGTGTACGCGAACTACGTCGCGCTGGCGCCGAGCAAGCGTCCTAAGTACCAGCGCGACCTCTTGACGCGCGGGCTCGCCGGTGGCGGCATCGACGCAGCCGAGGACCGGAAGGCCGAGGAATGGGCGAGCCAGCTCCAGTGCTGGTCGCTCTACTTCCTGAGCTGCCTCGCCTCTAGAGACCCGTCATCTCATGCCACAATATGCCAGGATCCCGGCTTCTTACGCGAGCTGTGCCGGATGTGGGGCGGGCTGGCCAACGGCGATTCTCCCGCCGGCGTCGGGCTGCTTCGCCTTCTCTGCCGAAGTGCCGTCGGCCGCAGCGCCATCGCTGCGTGCCCCAACGCGCTCTCCGGCCTCTCCGACCTCGCGCGGTCGTCCGATGACTGGCAGTACATGGCCATCGACTGCCTGCTCCTCCTTCTCGACGACCCTGAAACTTGGCACGCCGTTGCTGATGCCACAGCGCCGTGCCTCGTGGACCTGGCCGAGCTCCGTCGTCTTGGTCCAAGGCGACGGCTCGGCGATGCCATAACAAGCGCGCTGCTTGTTAACGATGACGACGACGGCCATGCACGTGTCCGTGCGCTAGGCACAGAAGCAAAGGAAGCAGTTGCTAGCTTGCGCGAGGTAAAGATCGAGAGGAAGGAGAGGGAAGAAGCAATGTCTCGGGATGAGCTGCTCGAGAGAAAGCTTCTGGCCAAGGAGAAGAAGAGACGAGGCAACGACATGTTCTGGCACGGCGAAGTGGACAAGGCCATCGAGCTCTACACGGAGGCGCTGGAGCTGTGCCCGCTGAGCGGGAGGCGGGATCGGCTGGTGCTGCACAGCAACCGCGCGCAGTGCTGGCTCGCGCGGCGGGAGGCTGACGCGGCGGCGAGCGACGCGACTCGCGCGCTCTCGCTGGCGCGGCCAGCGAACGCGCACGCCAGAAGCCTGTGGCGGCGCGCGCAGGCGTACGACATGAAGGGCGGCATGGCGAGGGAGAGCCTCCTGGACTGCTTGGCCTTCGCCGGCGCGTGGATCGACCGCCGCAAGCAAGGCGGGCAGCCGACGGCTGCGCGCGGCGCGAACCAGCAGAAGCTGCCATACTGCGTAGCGAGGATGATCGGTAAGCACATGAGCGTGACGGGGCTCTTCGCCGGCGTGTCGGCAGGTGGTGGCAAGGTAGGAAGGGATGATCGCATGCCAAGATGCAGCGACGCCGACGATGATGGCGACCACGAGGAAGATGACGATTGTGATCATGATGGAAGCGAGGAGGAATTCTACGACACTGAACTGAGGTTTTGTAGATCATCAGGTTAGTGTGTCACGTACTCACTTTACGCGTGCCAATTATAATGATAATAATCTTGTCAACCAAAGCAGGTAGCGGTTTACCGATCATGGCAGAAGAGACTTGGAGCAGCAGATTGGCCCCAAGGAAGAAGAAGATGTGAAGTGTAAACAGCCTTGTTATCTCATGATCGTCGATTATCCATTCTAAGCTACTTAGAGTTTAATTTCCGGTCATTAGCTGGCTAGCTAGAGCTAGAGTGGTTGCTGAATTGGATGTATATTTTGATGTGAAGAGTCACTTGTAATCTGGACTTTGCATTCTATGTACATGATCAACTTCTACATGACTTAGCAAGAGAATGAGCTGCCGCATTAAATAGCAGTGTTCATTGGTTACTTCCACAAAGTTGAGTACAATCAAATAGCAGTGTTCAAAAACAACCTTTATCATCCTGAGCATGCGTGACGAGCCTTAGAACTCCTCAAAATAAAAAAGATGAACAAGAGCTTGCTATTTACTGCCAAAAATGTTGGACATGGTACCATCAACCATGAGAGTACAGATACAAATCACTAAAAATCAAAAATCTTCATTTTGGTTTGACAACCATTTGGTATGTGATTAGAAGGTAATATTTCTATAGTACTCCCTCTGTTCCTAAATATTTATCTTTTTATATATTTCAAAATGGACTACCACATACGGATGTATATAGACATATTTTAGATTGTAGATTCACTCATTTTGCTCCGTATGTAGTCACTTGTTGAAATCTCTAGAAAGACAAATATTTAGGAACAGAGGGAGTATATCATTATCATCCGTTATATTTATATATGTACCGGGCCTTCATCTCGGCAGTGGTATTTATTTGCATCATACTTGCTCTCATAAAAAAAATTGGCGTTGGCATCTCCTCATTGTTGATGTGTTGTAGCGGTAGAACACATCATGGACACATAAAGTCTAGTAAACAATTCATATGAGAAGATAACAAACATAAGGTTTTGATCTACTCTCTCCATTCCAAAAATTGAAATTCTAGGATTTTCCTAAGTCAAACTTTTTTCAAGTTTGATCAAGTTTACAGAAAAAACCGCAAAGATTTATGATATGAAATATATATAGGTAAATTTGGTTTTGTAGATGTTGATATATTTCATATAGACTTGATCAAACTTAACAAAGTTTGACTTGAGACAATCTTGAACTTCAGTTATTTTAAAATGGAGGGAGTAGTAATTAAAATAACATAACTAAATATATCTAACATGTCACAAAAAATCAACAGGCCACAATGAAAACTAGAGAAGAGGAGGAGAGGAATAAAAAGGGGTGAGGCACGAGGGTAGGGTTTTATGGGAGCTACATGTGGTTGAAAGTTGTTTTTAAATAGTACCTAATTACATATTCGCCTCATTTTCGGCATTATTATTGGGAGAAACTCCATGACATTCATGTCCCACACATTCTCTTCCAATTGGGGTCTTCAGCTCAGAAACAATGGGAGGACAGGCAAGATTCTTGTGAGTGTGTGCCTGTCTGTCATCTTAGTGTTTGCAAGCATGTACCTTAGTATGTATTCCAATGCGGGTGTACTTTTTTGTTGTTGAATTAACATAAGCCCCTATGGTTGATATTCACATGTAATAATACCGGTAATTGCTCTCCAATGATGCCTTTATTTTAGAAAATTTAAACAGTTCGTTTACCAGTTAATCTTGATCACATACGAGGTATTGAGAACTCAAAATTGTACTCGTCTATTCCAAAGATAAACTATTTACCGGGGCTTTCGAGAACAATTATTTAGTCCCCTGAAAATTCTTATAAAACCCACTCATTCCAATTGAGCAGTTGTAATTTCGTAACATTTTTACAGCTCGCCTTTGTACCAATGGATAGTTATGCAAAATGTTGATTGTATTAACATTTGTGTACACAAATTTTATTGGCCCTGATTGACTTGAGACTATATTTTGCGGGGGAGGCTTGAGTCCAGGGGCGATGATTTGGAACTCACAATAATACATTCTGATGGTGAGTTATCTGGAACTACTAGAACACTTCACTTGCGGATTCCGACATAATTCAAATGTCCAACTGTTGCAACTTCTGAAAGAAATGACTATTCCTTTCTGGGATAGAACAACTCGATTATGTGTGCTACTACTTTTGAAAGGGCAAACAAACTGTAGTAAACCCAAAAAACTGTTAACCCGATATTTGAAGTTTCTCTTCCATGACGAGGCTTTGGTCACAAAGAAAAAGAAAATAAAAGAAAACGATAGCATGTGCACAGCAAAATGTTCGGTATGAAACTAGAACCCTCGCCCAGTCAAGCTATAATCCTCGTCACTAGCTGGCTAGCTCGTCGTATGCGGTAGGTCTGTCCATACATGCAATGCAATTATGCATCGCGTCGTGTCGTTAGTTAGTTAAGCACATGAGCAAGTGTGCTGTAAAGGTCCATGCTTGCATCATTTTCTCAAAAAAAAACTTAGATCTATTATACATGAGTAAAGGTTTATTAGAAGTACAAAGCATCTGAAATGTAATAACAATTACATCGAGGTCTTTGGACCACCGAAAACTAATGCGGCCGATGGAACGAACCGCCAAGGCGCTGCTGTTGTCGCTCCCATGGCAGAACCGGTCTGGCCTTGTCAATGATAGTCGGAAAGTCTTCGTGCACGTGCCCCGAAGGGACAGTGCGCTGGCCGCAATCGCCGTTGTTAAACCTTTGAACCGGTACGAAGAGAAACATAACCTAGCCGCCCCGAGGAACTAGCAGGTATCTACACAAGATCTCTGTTTAATCCGTCCGATGAATTTTAGGAGGACTGGAGCCCGGAAGATTGACTCGATGAAGAAGCATCATCATCCGTCCAAGCGCCGCCCCTGCTTGCACTAGAAATCCTAACCTATGTGGAGTCGAGAACAGCAGGAATCCCCTTCTCGCCACCTATCGCCGAAGCTTGCAGATGGCAGGGAAGGAAGACTTTGCCCTAGTCGCTTTGCGAGAGAGGAAAGAAGGACCGTGTCTACTTGCACACCATCTAGGATTCTAGGGAGTATATATATATACTAATTTTACAGTACATAAACCGGCGCCAGATGCATGATTAGCAAGCAAGCGGGAGCCAAGTGGCGAGCATGGTCCTGAAACAATCCACCTAAGAAATGAATATGCAGCGATCGTACACGCAATTAGCACGTATCCACGCTAACCCGGCTTGATTAGCTAGCTAGTTAGGTTAGATACAGTGATCCCTTTGGGTATGTTATAGTCAGATGGTACTAACAATAATTTGCTAAAAGTGGTCATGCCTGCATTATTAAACTGGCATCCGGTGCACTTTGGGCGCGCACATGATGACCAAATTCTGTCTACGGCCCGCTTTCCGGTTGTAGAAGGGCTCAAAGGGCAACCCCAACCTGGGAGTCAATCAGAGTTTCAAATATCAAACTAAAAAGGACTACTACTACTTTGATTAGTGTACTACAGTACATAATACTTTTTATACTGTTATATATACATAATATTAGTACAGATTTGGATGTGCCAATTATTCATCAGCTGGGCACCCTCCTCCCTTTCTCTTTTATGTTTATTATCACGCTTTACTAATTTGTTTTGTAGTACAGTCCTACTGGCACATTTGCCACTTTCCATCAGTGCCCTGGTTTGCATTGCACGCAGATCTTCATCTTTAGCAACAAAGATAATACGACTTGATGATATGACCGCAACTGGACAAAGATTCTATATACGGACCGCCCCATGATTAGTACTACTAATACCCTTTTGACAGCATCCAGTAGTACAATCGACGGCACAATCATGGATGCAATTGGCAACGGCACTCCCACACAATCTCACACCTGTAAAGTCAATTGATACATGATACTGCAATTATAGGTCATGGCATAACCCATGGGCCCAACCTAACGACATCAATTGAGACTGAACTACAATGATCTACAGGCATAAAGGAATTAAGCTTAACCATGGTCCATACTGATCAGGTTTCTTCACCTCAAGACCAATGCGAAGACAGCAGACTTCAGACTACACACAACACATATGCAAACGATGTTTATCATGTCTCGGCATAACCACGACGCATACTTTCTTTCTACGGGAACACTAACTAACATAGGTGATAGCCCTATCTCTACGCCCTCACCGTTGTTTTCGGTCTGGGCAGCATGAAATTAAAATACGAGCCATCAGCGTCAAATCGTACGAGCTGCTTGCTTACATCTCGTCGTCCTCGGTCGCTTCGTCGTCGATGTCGGCAGCCGAGCTGTTCCCGTTGACAGGTTCCGCCACCTGCTGCTTGATCTTGGCCGAGCTGTTGCCGTTGACAGGTTCCACCACCGGCTTGCTCTTGGGCTTCGACGGCTTGCCGTTGGACGACATCTTAATGGGTGGTTTCTTCACCTTTTCAGCCTGCTGCATCTCCAGCCCCTTGGCTGATAGCCTCCTCTTCCGCTTTGCGTTTGCCGCTTCCGCTGATGGCTCTTCGGCCATGGAATTGTCAACAACTGACAGGGAAACAAAACCAAGAATGCACTTCATTTTGGGAAGGATGATAACAGTTAACCACAAATACATTAAGCAAACAACGAAAGGTTCAGGTTTTCCAGATTCTATTCCTGGCTACGATTATATCATCATTCATCAATACAGGTTCAACATTATCTAGTCTGTATATATGATAATATAGATCTTATTTTCCCAGAGTGTGTGTGTATAACTCCATGTTTACATCACACCTATACACCAAAATCGAGTGCGCTGCTGCAACTTTGTTTTAAAGTAAAATGAAGACCAACTTATGTTACCATCATCTCATCAAGATGAGTGCACGATTATTTGAGATATTCTGCAGGTTTTTGTGTTTGATGGGAAACAAAACAACACTGCTGGCAGATTTCAACTGAAAAACAAATCATAACTTGCACAAAATGAGACACTATTGAAATGAGAAATTACAATAGTCTACAGCTTTACCTTCCAATGGACTAGATGCAGGAGGAATGGCTAGACCATTCTGCACAGCATCCATTGACGATGGGGGAGAACCAGAATGATTGCTGTCCTCCAATTTTGATGAGCTTACTAGGCACTTGTCTGGCTGCTCATCAGGAGCATCCGGGCAAGGAATAGCAGGCAAGTAGATGATCTCGTCTGCGGAGTCATCAAAATCACTGAATGATGAGTTCTTCTCACATGTTTCAACATCAATCTCTGCATCCTGATCTATCATCAGTTCTTCAACCTGCAGCATAGAAGATTTGGGTTAAGCCATATGTGTGTATGCTTTCATTTACAAACACTGAGAAAAACAAGAAAAGAATCGCCACTCACCCTTTCTGCATATGCATTTATGTCGAACTCATCCTCTCGTTCAACATATTCCTCGTTTTCTTCTAGTTCTATAAAATCAGGAGCAAACGCACTCCAATTCTCTACATGTTCCTTTGCCCAAATGTATGTTAAGCCTGCCACAGACACTGAAGCAATTGTAGGATCAAATGGATGCCAAGCGAGATCAATGAGAGCTTCCTTTGGACCTTCAAGGATCTTTATAAGACGCCCTGCTCGGTCCCATATGTGCAATCTGTGCTCTCCTTTGCTTGCAGAAGCACCAACAATCCACTCAGCATCACCACTGAAGCATGGTGCCTTCCACTGTACCTTTGCAATGGCATCTGAGACTTCGCAAGAAAGAACTAAGCAGCGTGCACCATTTGCTTTTAGCTTCTCATACTTGCTTTCATAGTCATTATTGTTGTTGGTGATTATTTTTTCAATCTCCTTCCCAGAACCATTAATGGGCAGAATATTCTCATAGACTCTAATGACACGATCATTAGAGTTCGTTAGCAGATATTGGCCATCTCTGCTGAAAACAATGTCCTTAACAACTGTTCCACCTGGGATGGGAATTAACCCAAGTACTTGGATGCCTTTTGAATCTACAATTAATATCTCTCCCTTGGAATTGCCCACATATATCAGCTCTCCATTCTTATCAAACGTTGCAGCAGTTGGTGTAAAAGGAGGAGAACCATCCGAAAATTTACGTGAATTAGGTAAAGGGACATTACCACTGTCAGATGCAGAAACTGGAAGGACTATGGTACTTCCAGTATTCAAATCAACAAGAATAGGTGCAGAAGAGAGAGGACATGCTAAGCATACAGATGGGATGGATGAACCAGGATGAAGACGGGCATGCAATGGAGTCTGCTGAAGAGTTATGCGGGCAATCTTTTCCCCAGTTACCACATTCCAAAGTGTCAGCGACTTATCAGTAGCAGAGGCAAGCAAACGGTGACCATATTTAGACCAGCTGACACTGGTTATAGGTGCAGTACAATCTTTATCACGAAATTCTCTTGCAAGTCCCCTTGTTTCAAAGTCCCAGATAACACAGCTCCCATTTGCACATCCAGCTGAAAAGTTTCAACAGAAGTCTTGAGCATTGGAAGCAATTTAATGGTAAGATTCAGGGTACATACAGAAATAGGAATGCACCAAATGCAATTTCACAGGTAAAAAAACATCTGCAACAATTAAAAAAATTCTATTGCAGATATAATATTTCTCACCGGAACGATTCACAAATTTTCAGGCATCGTTTTCTATGAAAAGACAAAAGAATGTGCCAACTCCATACTCCCTCCATCCAGATTTTAGGGCCAACTTTCAAATCTCTCATATCAAGGCTGTAGCGGAAAGTTGAAATAATATTTGGAATTCAGTTTCGGCCAACAAGTGCACATAATTTTCCTCTATTAGTTGTGTCCATTAATTGTGTTTCACCGCTCAGCTCCCCGCTAAATTGTGGAGCTTTGCAACACCTATGGAATTAGCTTACAGGAACGACGTGGTGCCATTCG
>NC_041387.1:529668723-529727469 GCF_002162155.2 Triticum dicoccoides | reverse complement strand
CTCTAGATGGGATTCCGTAACAACTGCCCGCAGGTGTACCTTTTTGTTAATACTGTTGCCCAATTATCGTGGCTCATATCGGGCATGCAGAGAAACGATATCAATCTCTCCTCTTCAGATTTGTAATGCCCCCACGCAATCAATAAATGCAGCGCTTTTTTAGGAAACGGAGACGATGCATGTGAAATCGAAGGGAATCGGTCCTACAATTTTGGAAACTGGCCTTAAATAAGCGGATGGATGGAATATGAAGTTGACAGGGAGTAACCGACTAAATAAGCCAATCCACACAGTATTCTATTATTCGTATCATCATGCTGTATCATGGTAATGGCAAGTTAAATATTGAATCTTGCAGAAAGGAACAAAGTATGATCAATCTCCTATTGTCAGATCTCTACTCATCCTCATTTATAAGCAGATGTGGACAACACAGAGCACTAAAGACAGACAGATTACTTCTTTGTAAGCACATTCCCAGTGGACAAGAAAATTATATAAGAATGGTAACACCACATTGTTCACCAGGCATGGCAAGATAGCCTAATAAAAAGGAGGTGATCACACGAAACAAGAGGAACAGAAATTGCTTTATCAGTAGTTTGATCTTTCATTACCACTAAAGAAATTTTCACAACATTAATAAGCATTAAACATGCACTACGTAGAATAAGCAGTGCATTTTATATTAACGAAGATGATATTTGCACAAAATAGTGAACTAAACATGCTTCTACAGGAATTGACATAGATATTTACCTGCAAGGAGAGTTCCCCTGCGGTTAAACGCAATGCATTTCATATTCCCATGCTGCAAGAACTCCTCAATAGTCTCAGGAAAATCCCCTTGCAACGGATCTACACATACACAGAACAGATAATAGATATTTACTTCCAACATCTTAAAGTTCTCCATTCTCAAACAAAATGAAGTGCTAAAAACCAAAGTTCAAAAAATGCCCTAGCCCATAATTGTGCATTTGTCACCGCCTTGCGCTTTTCTGACCAAAGTGCACGCTTAAGCGCAATTAAGTGCTAGGCGTTTTGCTTTCACCTAGAGCCTAGGCGCGCTTAAGTGCCTGCCTGGGCGCGCCTTTTTTAACTACGCTAAAAACGATCAATGAAAACAGTAAATGAACACAACCGTAGCAATAAGGTAGGTTGCTGAACTGGCCATTCCAAACTGTAAGCCAAACACTTGTAGAGTTTTTCCAAATTGCCATATGCACAAATTTACATTTCCAACTCTTAGCAAAGCGATGGACCAAAAATTAAACTTCATCTGGATGCCGCGATAACAACGGAAGTCTGAAAGACTGAATCCAAAATCACTCGCCAGACCAGATGAATAATCACTACAGTATCTATCAAGCCTGCTACATTCTAGGGAAAAGAAATAGGTTAATTGTACATGGACACCCAAACACCGAAATTACATCTGAAATCGCCTAAAACAGTGGCGAAACTAGGGGAAAACAGGTCAGCCCTAATTCGCCCAACCCCACCCTACGAAAAATAAACGAAATCACCTCAAATCAGCCCGAGAATAGCCCTAATCTGAAGACACCAACGAATTTCACCCAATTCCATCGAATCAGGGCGATGAAAACTCACCGACTATGGGCACATTCATCGCGCCGCCGCTCGTCCTCGATGCGACACTATCCGCAAGGGGCGAAAGCCGAGGAACCCGCAGAGCAGAGATCGAACGAAGGAACCCCGAGGCAAGCCCTCGAGGCGGGGAGGAAGGACCTAAAGCCCTAGAAAACTATGGGGACGGAGGGTGAGGGGGAGGGGCGAAGGGCCGGGGGATAAAAGAATTTCACGAGGTTGGAATCCGCCCAGGAGTGGGCCGGGGGACGAGCAGGGCCTCGACCCGCCGCCGGGCGTTAGGGTTCAAGTCGGTGAATTTCTTTAGCAACCTGGTGTTAATACCCTCCTACTACAGTCCCAATCAATGCTCCCCACATCCGGCGGCACGCTGCACCGCCGATATGAGCACAGCGGCGAAGGCAACGGCGGCTACGGCAAAGCAGGGGTGAGGCCGGGCGTGGAATGCCGAGGGGAGGGGGCGGTGCGACGGGAACAGGGGCGGTGCGACGGGAGAGGGGAGGAAGGGCGCGGCCAGGAGGGCAAGGAAAGCGGTCCGACGGCGGCGGGCGGCGGAAAGGGTGCGACGGGAGAAGATGGGGATGGCCGGAAGGGCAAGGCGGGCCGGGAAAAAAAAAAGAATCTGGACCATAGGGTTTTGGTCCAGATCTTGGGCTCCGACGGCGTGTCTCCGGCCGGTCATTGATTTTTATTTTTCATGGAGTGTGTTTTGCAAATTAAAGATCCACGAGAGAAGAGGAAACAAGATTGAAAAAACACATCAAGCCCTCGCCGGACGAATCGGCCGGCGAAGGCGGAATGGCATGAAAGCAAACCCCTTACCGAAAGCGGTCGGCGGAGCCCTTCTACGGGACGAAGCCCTCGCGCCGAAGAGGAAGCCTCCCGGCTTACCCACGACATTAAAAAAGTGTGTCTCGCCGTCCATGGTGATCTTTTTCCTCTCTCGAGCGGCGCTGCGAGGGCGACGGGCGTGTGCGCATAAGGGCAAACAAGTGGCAGGGGCCCTTACACAAGCCCACTTGTAATAAGTATTTTCCAACGGAGCGTTGTGGGTGTCATATTTATAGCAAACTTAATAAATGACTACTACCATGGGGAAGCGTGGCGCACGCCGCACCCGTGTGATTGCTCGTCACACGCTTTTTTTTGTAGCTTTTTGAGTGCAGTCCGCAACATATGCTATCGTTGTCTGTGCATTAGCTTTTAGGCAAATGATCCCTTAAGGCTGGCTGGTGGAATGCTCGGCCGGTCGCACGCTCTTTGTTTAATCGAGGCAGATCGTGTGGCCCATGCACGGCCTTATCCTCTCACCCCCACCCTCTTCTTGTCTCCTCACACCAATACTCCTTTTTTTCCTCATACCCCTCATGTGCATCCCCAGCCACTCCTCCACGTTTCTCTCCCCTATGGCCTACCTCCATATCAGCAGCTCTTCCGAAGAGGTGTGTGGTGAGCTGGTGACCACCGGGGGCACACACGAAGTTGCGAGGGTACGCGGAGCACAACTGTCAGCGGGCGAGAGGTGCGATGCTCCCACCTACGGCGACAACCTAGTGTTGCAGGCTGCTATAACGGTGAGGGATGGTTTGCTAAGGTTTACGGTCGTAGCGACACTTTTTTCTGCAGCCGGCCAACCAAAAGCTGGAACCAAAAGCTGGAATCGGCAACCCTCGGCGAGGGTTCTGCGTCGTGAAGATGGACAACAACTACGGCGACTTTGTGCTGGAACCGACAACATCCTGTGTTGCAATCGACCAACCATTTCATTGCAACCAGCATCGGTATATGATGTAATCAGCCATGCGATGTGTTGGAACTGGAGGCGCCCTCGTCACCGACACGTTTTTCGTTGGAACCAATGTTCTATTTTGTCTGAACTAGCATTTTTATTTTCCAAAACTGAATCACTGGGAGTCTCCCTGCTAAGTTTTTTGCTGGAACTAGCTGATACGTTCCAACGTATTTATAATTTTTATTATTATTCCATGCTGTTATATTATCAATCTTGGATATTTTATATTCATTTTATAGCAAATTCATATCATTTTTTGGGACTAACCTATTGACATAGTGCCCAGTGTCAGCTGCTGTTTTTTGCTTGTTTTTTACTTCGTAAAATATCAATATCAAACGAAGTCCAAATGCCACGAAACTTTTTGGAGATTTTATTCTGGACGGAAGACACCTTGGGAGTCAAGGAAGTGCACAAGGGGATGCCTGTGGGGGCCACTAGGCACCAGGGCGCGCCAGAGGCCCCTGGCGCCCCCTGGTGGGTAGTGAGGCCCACGGGAGGCCTCTCCACCGACTATCAGCTCTATAAATACTCTAAAACCTCAAAAACCCTAGGGAGTCGAGAAACCAAAGTTTCCACCGTCGCAAGTTCCAGAACCACGAGATCCAATCTATAGGCCTTTTCCGGCACCTTGCCGGAGGGGTCAACGATCACGGAGGGGTTCTTCATCATCACCCTTGCCCCTCTGATGATGCGTGAGTAGTTTACCACAGACCTACCGGTCCGTAGGCAGTAGCTATATGGCTTCTTCTATCTTTTTGATCTTCAATACAATGTTCTCCTCGATGTTCTTGGAGATTTGTTTGATTTAACTCTTTTTTGCGGTGTGTTTGTTGGGATCCGATGAATTGCGAGTTTATGATCAGATCTATCTATGAGTATTATTTGAGTCTTTATTGAACTCTCTTATGCACAATTGTTATAGCCTCGTATTTCTTCTCCGAAACTTTGGTTTGGTTTGGCCAACTAGATTGATTTTTCTTGCCATGGGAAGAGGTGTTTTGTGATGGGTTCGATCTTGCATGTATCATTGCCATTAAGGATAAAAATATGGGGTATATTCCTACATGAATAGATCTTGTCTACATCATGTCATTGTTCTTATTGCATTATTCCGTTTTTCCATGAACTTAATACACTATATGCATGCTGGATAGCGGTCAATGTGTGGAGTAATAGTAGTAGATGCAGGCAGGAGTCGGTCTACTAATCTTGGACATAATGCCTATATACATGATCATTGCATTGAATATCGTCATAATTATTTGCTCTTTTATCAATTGCCCAACAGCAATTTGTTTACCCACCGTATGATATTTTCTCGAGAGAAGCCTCTAGTGAAATCTACGGCCCCGGGGTCTATTTCCTATCATATTATTTTTATATCTATTAATCCAAAAGTCCAAAAATACCTTGCTGCACTTTTTCTTTATTTATTTTATTTTTTGTTTTTTCTAGATATATTTATCCAATCTCATATAATTTAATCTATCTCAATACTAAGGAGCGATTGACAACCCCTCTTACGCGTTGGGTTGCAAGTTTTTGTTATTTGTGTGAAGGTACTGCTTACATTGTTTGGGTGGATCATCCTACTGGATTGATACCTTGGTTTCATAACTGGGGGAAATACTTACCGTTGTTGTGCTGCATCATCCTCTCCTTTCGGGGAAATACCAACGCAGATACAAGCAATTAGGAAGAATTTCTAGCGCCGTTGCCGAGGAGGATCAAGTCCAGATCTAGCAGGCCCCCAATCACAAATCTCATGTCCTTGCAATTTACTTTATTTGTCATTTGCCTCTCGTTTTCATCTCCCCCACTTCTAAAAAGCTTTTGCAACTATCTTTGCTTGTGTGCAATGTGTCTTCTATTTGTTTGCATCTTTGCTTGCTAAAAATCTATTGATATGGATCCTCATCCACTTGCTAATATTTTCAAAATGTCCAATTATGATGAACCAAATGCTAGTGAGTTGAGTGCACTTGATTATCTCAATGAAGTTTTGCTTAAAATTCATGAATCTGAAGATTGTGATGAAATAATGTTGGAAGAAGAAATTGCTAAAGTGATTCATGATATCTCTTTCAATGAAAAGCATGATTGCAATGATGTTATTATAAATTCTACTAACGCCGATCGTGTTAATGATATGCAAAACCCCAAGCTTGGGGATGATGATTTTGTTATGTCTACTACTTATTAGAATGATCATGATTGGGGTGATAATGTTTCTTATGATCTTAATAATTATTTAAGCCTCATGATGAATATGTTAGTGATAATAATGTTTGCAATAATATTGAAAGTGGATTTGGAAGAGCGTCAACTTTAGGTAAAAACAATCCCATGTATTCGGAGAGTGTTCAATCTTATGAAATTTTTGATAAAAGTGAGCTTGGAGAGGTCATGACTTTATTTGATGATAATCCCACTATGTTGGAAGAGTGCCAACTTTGCATGCATGTGGATCATGTAGAGAATATGTTATGTGATAGCTATATTCTTGAATTTGTATATGAACTCACATGTAATTATTATGAGAGAGGGAAATATGGTTGTAGAAGTTTTCATGTTACTAAATTACCTCTCTTCATGTTGAGATTGTTAATATTTTATTCTTCTTCCTTGCATATGCTGGTTTTTGCTTGTTTTGATAATTTGTTTGCTTATAAAATGTCTATGCATAGGAAGTATGTTAGACTTAAATGTGATTTTCATATGCTATATGATGCTCTCTTTGTGCTTAAATTCTTATCTTTTTTGTGAGCATCATTGAAATCTCAAAGCCTATCTTAAATGGTTATAAAGAAAGAACTTGTTGGGAGGCAACCCAATGAATAAAATAATTTTTTCACTTTTCTTTCTGTTCTTGAGTTTTTGCATGGTTATGCTACTCTATGATTGTGTTTTTATGTTTTAATTAGTGTATATGTCAAGTAAAGCCTTTAGGATCATGTTGGGTGATAGTTGATTTGATCTTGTTGGAAAACAGAAACTTTTGCGTCAAGTAGCAGAATTGTTAAAATTCACAGAAGCGACGAAAACTTCTGAATTCTTTACACAAGATTGATATACCAATTGCCTACGTTGTCCTAATTTTTCAGATTTTTGGAGTTACCGAAGTATAAGTAAAATTCGCATCTTTTACAGACTATTCTATTTTTGATAGATTTTATTTTTGGTGCATTGTGTGCTTATTTTGATGAATCTATGGATTGTATCGAGGGGTATAAGCCATGGTAAAGTTAGAATACGGTAGGCATAATGCAATAACAAAATATAATTGGGTTTGCAACAATACTTAAAGTAAAGATTGGTTTTTATACTAACGGATCTCACGAAGGCTTTTGTTAAGTTTTTGTGTGATTGATGTTTTCAAGTTTTGGGTGAGACCACGATGGATGAAGGAATAAAGAGTGTCAAGAGCCTAAGCTTGGGGATGCCCCATGGCACCCCAAGGTAATATTTAAGGAGTACCAAGCAACTAAGCTTGGGGATGCCCAGGAAGGCATCCCCTCTTTCTTCTAACGACCATCGATAATTTATTGGAGCTATATTTTTATTCGTCACATATCATGAGTTTTGCTTGGAGCATCTTGTATTATATGAGTATTTGCTTGTTTTGCATTTTAGTTTGTCACAATCATCCTTGCTGGACACACCTATTTGAGAGAGCCATAATGATGCTATGATTTGTTAGAATTGCTCTATGTGCTTCACTTAAATTTTAAGAGCTATGGAATTGCTCTAGTACTTCACTTATATCTTTTTGAGCACGGTGGTGCTTTAATTTTGAAGAAATGTGCTCTCATGCTTCACTTAGATTATTTTGAGAGTTAGTAAAATTTTAAAGAAATATCCTCTCATTGCTTCACTTATATTATTTTGAGAGATGAAAATTATTTTGAAGAAATTTGTGCTCTTGTTCTTCACTTAGATTTGTTTTAGAGCTTTGTTAGTAGCAATGGTAATATATGAAATTAGTCCCAAAGTGATATATATTCAAGAGGGATATAATAAAACTTTCATGAAGATCATTGGATATTAAAAACTTGATTCTTTGCAATAGTTTTGAGATATGATGGTAGTAATACGTGAGTCATGTTGGTGAGTAATTATGCTTTAGTAAGAATATTGGTGTTAAGGTTTGTGATTCCCTATGCAAGCACGCAAGTCAATAGTTATGCAATGAAGTTACATCCTACTTGTGGTGCATTATTCGGTGTTAGTCATGTTTAATGCTCTTTTATGATCGTTTTTGTTTCTTGGTTAGTCGCTTCTCAATCTATTTGCTAGCCTCCATTTGTACTAAGTGGGAATAGTACTTGTGCACCCAAATCCTTAAACCCAAGTCGTGCCAAATGCGTCCACCATGCCTACTTATATGTGGTATTTCTATGATGTTCTAAGTAACTTTGTATGTGCCAACTCTAATTTTCAAATAAATTTCCTTTTTGTGTGCCTGTACCGCTCATGAAGCGGCAGGGGGTGGCCAATATTTTCCATGCTAGATATTGTATTCACAAGATGAGTGTTTATTCACTTGTCATTGCACGAGAGTGTGGCAAGGTAATAGGGATGCCCAGTCCTGAAATGAATTTTTTTTATTTATGCTGCTCAATAATATTTTTTTTGGAAAGTGTTGGTAGGGAAGGCACCCGTGGATACGGCTAGCCATGGATTGTGAAAGAATGGTGGAAAAAGGAATAAACTTTATTTTCTGTTTGGGAACTGCCTATGATTTATCTAGCATGGAAAGTATTGGGAATTCTCGGTCATTTCGTTGAAGGGAAAAGCATGCCACCCGAAATAATTTGATCTCTCAATTTATGCTTTGAGTTCTCGCACCTCTACAAATCTGTTCTTCCCTCTGCGAAGGGCCTATCTATTTATTTTATAAAAAAATTATTTTTATTGAGTCTCCATCTTCTATTATAAAGCACCAACTAGGGAACATTATTATCATACTTGTGCATTGGGCATAGTTAATATTTGAGTGTGTTTCATGAATGGATCAATGGCTGAGCATAATGAGCTTGGGATAGCTTTCTTTAGAGTTGATATTTTTGAAAGACATGTTTGCTTGTTGATATGCTTGAATATTGATGTCCTGGTGTCAAATATAGACTATTGCTTTGAATCATCTAAAAGTCCAAATGTCCATGATACAAAAGAAAAGATTATGAGATGAACATATTAGGCAGCATTCCACGTCAAAAATTCTATTTTTATCATTTACCTACTTGAGGAAGAGCACGAATTAAGCTTGGGGATGTTGATACGTCTCCAACGTATCTATAATTTTTTGTTGTTCCATGCTGTTATATTATCATTTTTGGCTATTTTATATCCATTTTATAGCAACTTTATATCATTTTTGGGACTAACCTATTGACATAGTGCCCAGTGCCAGTTGCTGTTTTTTTGCTTGTTTTTTATTTCGCAGAATATCAATTACAAACAAAGTCCAAATGCCACAAATTTCTTTGGAGATTTTTTTTGGACAGAAGACACCTTGGGAGCCAAGGAAGTGTACGAGGGGATGCCCGTGGGGCCCACTAACCACCAGGGAGCGCTAGAGGCCCCTAGCACACCCTGGTGGGTAGTGGGGCTCACCGGAGGCCTCTCCACCGACTATCAGCTCTATGAATACTCTAAAATCCCAAAACCCTAGGGGAGTCGAGAGATCAGAGTTTCCACTGCTGCAAGTTCCAGAACCACGAGATCCAATCTAGAGGCCTTTTCTGGCACCTTGCTAGAGGGGTCAACGATCACGGAGGGGTTCTTCATCATCACCCTTACCCCTTCAATGATGCGTGAGTAGTTTACCACAGACATACCAGTCTGTAGGCGGTAGCTAGAGGTCTTATTCTCTCTTTTTGATCTTCAATACAATGTTCTCCTCAATGTTCTTGGAGATCTATTTGATGTAACTCTTTTGCGGTGTGTTTGTTGGGATCCCATGAATTGCAAGTTTATGTTCAGATCTATCTATGAATATCATTTGAGTCTTTGTTGAACTCTCTTATGCATGATTATTATAGCCTCGTATTTCTTCTCCGAAACTTTGGTTTGGTTTGGCCAACTAGATTGATTTTTCTTGCCATGGGAAGAGGTGCTTTGTGATGGGTTCGATCTTGCAGTGCTCAATCTCAATGACAGAAAGAGACATGACACACATGTATTGTTGCCATTAAGGATAAAAAGATGGCCTATATTCCTACATTAATAGATCTTGTCTACATCATGTCATCGTTCTTATTGCATTACTCCATTTGTCCATGAACTTAATACACTAGATGCATGCTGGATAGCGGTCGATCTGTGGAGTAATAGTAGTAGATGCAGCCAGGAGTCGGTCTACAATCTTGGACCTAATACCTATATACATGATCATTGCCTTGGATATCGTCTTAATTATTTGCTCTTCTATCAATTGCCCAACAGTAATTTGTTTACCCACCGTATGCTATTTTGTCGAAGAAGTCTCTAGTGAAATCTATGGACCCGGGGTCCATTTCCTATTATATTATTTTCAAATCTATTAATGCAAAAATCCAAAAATACCTTGTTGTACTTTTTATTTATTTATTTTATTTTGTGTTTTTGCTAGATCTATTTATCCAATCTCATACAATTTAATCTATCTCAATACCGAGGAGGGATTGACAACCCCTTTTACGCGTTGGGTTGCAAGTTTTTGTTATCTGTCTGAAGGTACTACTTACATAGTTTGGGTGGATCCTCCTACTAGATTGGTACCTTGGTTTCGTAACTGAGGGAAATACTTACCGTTGTTGTGCTGCATCATCCTCTCCTCTTTGGGGAAATACCAACGCAGATACAAGCAATCACTAGCTATCTTGTTTGCTACAAAATCGACCATTTAGTTCTCCATGCTGGAGTTTGTTTTGCTGGAACCAATGTTTCTTTTTTGCTGGAACTTGGTAATTTTTTTTCTTCAACTAACCATTGGAGGATTGTTGCTTGTTAGATCTATTTTGCTGGACACAACGGTGCAAGCCGACAACCACGGAGAATCAGATGCGGTTACACCAGGGATGTTGGAATCATGGCGACCACACGCTGGAAATACCTGGTGTTAGAGCTAGCAACATCCACGATGACCGCGTCTGCTACTTGTAAGCCATGTTGGGATTCTCCTCGAAGAGGAAGGGTGAAGCAATATAGTAGCATATAGTATTTCCCTCGGTTAGAATCAAGATTATTGAACCAATAGGAGAACTACGCAAATGCCTAATAAGCAGTACCTCCACACACAAAAGCAAATACTTAAACCCAACGCGGGCAAGAGGGTTGTCAATCCTCTTGAACTCATTACTTGCAAGGATTAAATCTGGTAATGATAGATAGATAAATTGAAAAGTAAAATAAAAGAGTAAAATTGCAGCAAGGTATTTAGTTTGGTTTTTGTAATATGAGAAAAGTAGACACGGGGGGGCATTGTTTTCACTAGAGGCTTCCCTCTCGAAAAATAGCATATAATGGATAGACAAATTACTTTTGGGAAATTGATAGAAAAACACATAGTTATGACGATATTCATGGCAATGATCGTGTATATAGGCATTATGTCCGTGACAAGTAGACCAAAACGATTCTGCATCTACTACTATATTACTCCACCAATCGACCGACTCCTGCCTGCATCTATGGTATTAAGTTTATGACAAACAGAGTGACGCTTTAAGCAAGATGACATAATGGAGACAGAATAAAACCAAGCAATGTGATTAAACCCCGTCATTTTATCCTTAATGGCAACAATACAAATACATACCTCGCTACCCCTGTTGTCACTGGGTGAGGACACCAGATTGAACCCACTAGCTGGCCAAACCAAACAGATAGATCAAAGAGAAATACAAAGCTATAACAATCATGCTTAATAAAGTTCAACAAATACTCCATTACTTTCAATTAATATTCCAAATCATAAACCCACAATTCATCGGATCCCAACAAACACACCGCAAAATAAGATTACATCGAATCGATCCCCAAAGAGAACATTGTATTGAAGATCAAAGAGTGAGAATAAGCCATCTGGCTAATCACTATGGACCCATAGGTCTATGGTAAACAACTCACACATCATCGAAGGTGCAGCAAGGTTGATGTAGAAGCCCACCATGATCGAATCCCCCTCCGTCAGAGTACCGGAAAAGACCTTCATATGGGGTCACAGAAGAACAGAAGCTTGCGGCAGCGAAAAATTGTTTCGGGTGGCTCTTTGTTGGGTTTGGCATATACGGGAATTCATAGAGGTGGAATTAAGTCAAACAGAGCTGCATAGGGCCCACAAGCTCAGGTGGCACCTCCCTGGGGCGCATCGTGTGAGCTTGTGGCTCTCCCATAGATCGTCTGGTCCCCTCCCAAAGATTCTAGGGTCCCGTCTGGTTCAAAATAAATCACCGTAAAGTTTCATCGTGTTTGGACTTCGTTTGGTATTGTTTTTGTAAAATAAACAAAAAACATGCAGAAAACAGGAACTGGCACTGGGCACTGATGTTGGGGAACGTAGTAATTTCAAAAAAATTCCTACGCACACGCAAGATCATGGTGATGCATAGCAACGAGAGGGGAGATTGTAGTCCACGTACCCTCGTAGACCCTAAGCGGAAGCTTTTATTAACGCGGTTGATGTAGTCGTACAACTTCATGATCCGTCCCGATCAAGTACCGAAACTACGACACCTCCGCGTTCAGCACACGTTCAGCTCGATGACGTCCTCGCCTTCTTGATCCAGCAAGTGGGGCGAAGTAGTAGATGAGTTCCAGCAACATGACGGCGTGGTGACGGTGTTGGTGAAGAACAATCTCCGCAGGGCTTCGCCTAAGCACTACGAAAACTATGACAGAGGATAAACTAGAGGGGACGGGGTTGCCAGCACACGGCTTGGTGTTTCTTGATGTGTCTTGGGTGCTAGCCCTACCCCTCTATTTATATGTTGAGCCTTGGGGTCGAAACTTGGAGTAAAAGCCTCCACAAAGTCGGTTTCACCCGAAAGGCAAGAGTCCTTCTCGGACTCCAGGGCCAGACGCCAGGGTTCCCGGCATCTGGACCCAGACGCTAGGGACCCTGGCGTCTGGCCCCTGGACTCTGCAAAACTTCCTTTTGCATTTTCAAAAAACCTTGTGGGCTTTCCCCTTTGGCCCAAATAACGTGTTCTCGTACCCAAACATTTCGGGAAACATCCGGAACCCCTTCCGGTGAATTGCGGAACCCTTCCGGAGACCGAACACTATTATCCCATATATCAATCTTTAACTCCGGACCATTCCGGAGTTCCTTGTCATGTCCGTGATCTCATCCGGGACTGTGAACAACATTCGGTTACCAACATACATAACTCATATAATGCTGTATCGTCAACGAACGTTAAGCGTGCGAACCCTACGGGTTCAAGAACTATGTAGACATGACCGAGACACCTCTCTGGTCAATAACCAATAGCAGAACCTGGATGCCCATATTGGCTCCTACATAGTCTACGAAGATCTTTATCGGTCGAACCGCATAACAACATACGTTGTTCCCTTTGTCACCGGTATGTTACTTGCCCGAGATTTGATCGTCGGTATCTCAATACCTAGCTCAATCTTGTTACCGGCAAGTCTCTTTACTCGTTTTGTAATGCATCATCCCACAACTAACTCATTAGTAACATTGCTTGCAAGGCTTATAGTGATGTGCATTACCGAGAGGGCCCAGAGATACCTCTCCGACAATCGGAGTGACAAATCCTAATCTCGATCTATGCCAACTCAACAAGTACCATTGGAGACACTTGTAGAGCACCTTTATAATCACCCAGTTACGTTGTGACGTTTGGTAGCACACAAAGTGTTCTTCCGGTAATCGGGAGTTGCATAATCTCATAGTCATAGGAACATGTATAAGTTATGAAGAAAGCAATAGCAACCAACTAAACGATCAAGTGCTAAGCTAACGGAATGGTTCAAGTCAATCACATCATTCTCTAATGATGTGATCCCGTTAATCAAATGATAACTCATGTCTATGGTTAGGAAACACAACCATCTTTGATTCAACGAGCTAGTCAAGTAGAGGCATACTAGTGACATTATGTTTGTCTATGTATTCACACATGTACTAAGTTTCCGGTTAATACAATTCTAGCATGAATAATAAACATTTATCATGAAATAAGGAAATAAATAATAACTTTATTATTGCCTCTAGGGCATATTTCCTTCAGTCTCCCACTTGCACTAGAGTCGATAATCTAGTTCACATCACCATGTGATTTAACACCAATATTCACATATGTATGTGATTAACACCCATAGTTCACATCATCATGTGACCAACACCCGAAGGGTTTACTAGAGTCAATAATCTAGTTCACATTGCTATGTGATTAACACCCAAAGAGTACTAAGGTATGATCATGTTTTGCTCGTGAGAGAAGTTTAGTCAACGGGCCTGTCACATTCAGAGCCGTATGTATTTTGCAAATGTCTACAATGCTCTGCACGGAGCTACTCTAGCTAATTGCTCCCACTTTCAATATGTATCCAGATTGAGACTTAGAGTCATCTGGATCGGTGTAAAAGCTTGCACCAATGTAACTCTTTACGACGAACTCTTTTATCACCTCCACAATCGAGAAACATTTCCTTTGTCCTCACTAAGGATATTCTTGACAGCTGTCCAGTGATCTACTCCTAGATCAAAATTGTAGTCCCTTGCCAAACTCAGAGCAAGGTATACAATAGGTCTGGTACACAGCATAGCATACTTTATAGAACCTATGACTGAGGCATAGGGAATGACTTTTCATTCTCTTTCTATTTTCTACCATGGTCGGGTTTTGAGTCTTACTCAACTTCACACCTTCCAACACATGCAAGAACTCCTTCTTTGACTGTTCCATTTTGAACTACTTCAAAATCTTATCAAGGTATGTACTCATTGAAAAATCTTATCAAGCGTCTTGATCTATATCTATAGATCTTGATGCTCAATGTGTAAGCAGCTTCACCAGGTCTTTCTTTAAAAAACTCCTTTCAAACACTCCTTTATGCTTTCCAGAAAATTCTACATTATTTCTGATCAACAATATGTCATTCACATATACTTATCAGAAAGGCTGTAGTGCTCCCACTCACTTTCCTGTAAATACAGGCTTCACCGCAAGTCTGTATAAAACTATATGCTTTGATAAACTCATCAAAGTGTATATTCCAACTGC
The DNA here is from genome assembly GCF_002162155.2 of Triticum dicoccoides. Taxonomy (NCBI): domain Eukaryota; kingdom Viridiplantae; phylum Streptophyta; class Magnoliopsida; order Poales; family Poaceae; genus Triticum; species Triticum dicoccoides. Next base: position 529,712,823 of record NC_041387.1, on the reverse strand, counting down.
GAGATGCTTGCACCAGTCCATAGATGGATCACTGTAGCTTGCACACTTTGTTAGCACCTTTAGGATTGACAAAACCTTCTGGTTGCATCATATACAACTCTTCTTTAATAAATCCATTAAGGAATGCAGTTTTGACATCCATTTGCCAGATTTCATAAAAATGTGGCAATTGCTAACATGATTCAGACATACTTAAGCATCGATACGAGTGAGAAAATCTCATCGTATTCAACACCTTGAACTTGTCGAAAAACTTTTTTGCGACAAGTCGAGCTTTGTAGATAGTAACACTACTATCAGCGTCTGTCTTCCTCTTAAGATCCATTTATTTTCTATGGCTTGCTGATCATCGGGCAAGTCCACCAAAGTCCACACTTTATTCTCATATATGGATCCCATCTCAGATTTCATGGCTTTCAAGCCATTTCGCGGAATCTGGGCTCATCATCGCTTCCTCATAGTTCGTAGGTTCATCATGGTATAGTAACATGACTTCCACAATAGGATTACCGTACCACTCTGGTGCAGACTGTACTTTGGAAGACCTACGAGGTTCTGTAGTAACTTAATCTAAAGTTTCATGATCATCATCATTAGCTTCCTCACTAATTGGTGTAGGAATCACTGGGACTGATTTCTGCGATGAACTACTTTCCAATTCGAGAGAAGGTACAATTACCTCATCAAGTTCTACTTTCCTCCTACTCACTTCTTTCGAGAGAAACTCCTTGTCTAGAAAGGATCCATTTTTAGCAACGAATATCTTGCCTTTCGGATCTGTGATAGAAGGTGTACCCAACATTTTCCTTTGGGTATTCTATGAAGACGCACTTCTCCGATTTGGGTTCGAGCTTATCAGGTTGAAACTTTTTCACATAAGCATCGCAGCCCCAAACTTTTAGAAACGACAACTTTGGTTTCTTGCCAAACCATAGTTCATAAGGCGTCGTCTCAACGGATTTTGATGGTGCCCTATTTAAAGTGAATGCAGCTGTCTCTAATGCATAACTGTAACACCTAAAAATTTAACCAGGTTTTAAATATTAAAATTTTGCCAGGAGTTTTAAAATTTTGCCTTCTAGATTTTTCTGTTGATTTCAGAGCTTTTCTTTTTAATAGTGGGGAGTTTCAACCCAAGTGGATCTTTCCAAAATGTTTTGGACTTCTATGCTCACTCATTAAAACATTTCTTATTCAGTAGATTTTTTTGTTTAATTATTTCACCCTGAGCTTTATTCATTAAAATTACTTGTTTTAAGTTTGGAGCTCTTTTTGAACTGCAACCATTTGATAACTTTAACTAAAATTTCAACCAAAATTTGGAGATGTCATGTGATGTTCCTAAACCACTTTCGTGCAATGATATATTTCATTCATTTCATATTTTGAGTTCCACACCTGTTTTTCAAATCTGGTCTAGTGGGCATTTTTGCACTATAGCCTAATTAAATATTTCCTTAGAGCCTCCACCAAAATTATGGGATGTCAGTGGTAGCATGCCATCCAACTTTATGCAAAAACCTAGTGGTGTTCTTTGGAAAAATTGAGTGTTTCAACCTCTTTTTCTTTCTGGTCCAGCCTTGTGTTTTCTACTGCAACCCTATTCATTCTTGCTCTAGTGACCTTGTGCTTTCACCTGCTTGTAGTCAACCCTACAAAACCCCTAAGTCCAGGAGCATGCACTCTTTGGAACATTTTTAGTTCATGTAATCATGCCATTTACTCCCTGTCTAGAATTGAAGTTCGGCAAAACTTGCACTAGCAAGTTTCTTCTTTTGACAAACTAACCTCACCACCCTCTCTTTCATCTAAAGAGACCCCACTCTGGGAGATTTGGCCACTCCAAGAACTGCCTAGGTGCCTTTGGCATTTTGTCAAACACCTTGAGAGCATGGACAGATCTGGCATGAGTTTTTGTTTGCGTTATGAACTTGATCCCCTGACCAGACCAGCATGTCCCATGGATTTGCCCTAGCCTATAACCCCACCCTGCTAACCCTCTTGTGGTTTAGAGCCCCCTATCATGCCTTCGCATTTTGTCGAGCACGTTCCGTGCGTGCACTGGGCACGCCCAGAGCGCGAGCGGAGCACGCGTTTTGCACGTGCCGCGCCCGAACCGCCGCGCCCCGCCCCGCACTCACTCTGGTCCGTGACCGACCGCAGCCAGCACGTCGTGTCCCATTCTGCACCCCACGAGCCCCGCAGCTCTCGCCACGTCTCCGGCAGGCCAGCAGCTAGCCGTCACTGCCGCCCGACAGCTCCTACGCTGGCCAGCGCCGCCCAAGCCACCCCCGCTCGCCAGCTCGCCCTTGGAGTAGTAGCCGCTCGTCCGCTAGCTCCTGCTGCCATCCCCAGCCTCGCCACGATGCCCTGTAGCTACAGAACGCCGGTCACCGACGAGCTCATCCATTTCCGCCGCGAACCGACGTGGGAGCGCTATAAAAGGAAGCCCCTCGAGCCCTCCGAGCACACAAACAGCCTCACACCGTACTCCAGGTGCCCCCGTTGCCGTCAAATTGAGAGAAAGAGGCCGTCTTCCCCCACTCCGGCCAGTCTAGCCACCGCCACCTCCCAGCTCTGTTCGGCGCAACCAGGGCCTCCCCCTCTCCACTCTCTCCACCAGGAACCCCCTCGCCCTCTCGTGAGTCCGTCCCCCTACTCAATCTTGATCGGGACTCGCCGCGGGCGAAATCTCACTTTTTCCGACGACCACCGTCCGCCGCGGAGCTCGCCGCCGGCAGCTCCGTCCACCCCAGAGAACAAAACAACCACCGGTATGACCGCCTCGACCCCCTGAGCCCGCAGGTGACCTCTGTTTATCGGGCGGTGCCGCCGTTCGCCGGCAAGCATCGCCGGAGTCCCGCCCCCCCTCTCGGGCAAAGGAATAGGAGGGAAGTGGACTAATCAAACCTGACCAGTGGGCCAGGCGGGCCCACTGTCAGTGACTCAGGCGCAGTCCATGCTGGTTAAGTGGAAGCGTGTTTGCGGAATACGCTTTCGACGTGTACGTATATATTCGAATCGTTTTCTTTTTCTTTTTTTTATAACAGATTTTGACCAAACTTTGACCAGCTGTAACTTTTAAAATATAACTCCAAATGAATTGATTCTTTTTCCTACTTCTCTCAAATTTAATATAGTTTATTTTAAGATTTATTTGAAATTTTTTCAAACAACTTTTTGTGCTGTTTTTGAATTTTGTGTGTTAATTCAAATTTATTTAAAAATAGGACTTTGGAGAGAGAGAAGAAAACTTTCAAAAGTTTTGGAGTGCACCCTGCCTTTCCACACATTGAAGGCAAGCATTCTGAACCCCGGCATAATATTTTTGGTGTGTTCGTTGACACGTTTATAACACCACCTCATTTCGAAGGACTTGTTATTTCATGTGATATGATCATTTGCATGGATGCATATTAGTGATTTCCATGCTGTTGGAAATGAGTATACTTGTGATGGAAATCATCCTCATGTACCTTGCATGCATGCCGGAAAGGAATCCGGGAAAGCCTCTGCCTTGGGTAGGCGTGAGCTTGTCGCCGGTCTCCGTCGGGACGGTTATGTCCGGTATAGCATAGTAAGATATAATGAGTTTTTATTGTATTGGTTGAAATATATTTTTATTCATGTCATGCAGGGAAATTATAAACCTCCTGAGTCGATCGTAGATCGAGTCTTGCTCCAGTAACCCCCACACTTGTTTCATGCTACCACTTGTCCCTGCCACAGGTAGGGTACGGTTCAGTAATTTGTCAACCCCTTTCTAGCACACACCGTACAGAGGGGCCGGGATGAGGGTACCATGGCCATGGATTAAAGCCAGTCATCCGGTCAGGGGGCATGGGTGTTTTGGTTGTAGCGAGGGGGTAGCTTCCCCAGTTTTGCGCGCGGTATAAATTTTGTGATCCCATGCTAATCGAGGTTGTAGCCTCCCCACTTAGAGTTTTGCTTAACGGGTGTCGTGGGTGATTCCAGACACCGGTAAGTTAAGCTGGTGTGTGCAAGTCAGGTGTGTTTTTCATTTAAAAGACCGTAGACGGAATTAGTCTTGATAGACTAAAGGAATCCGTTACTCGTGGGTAAAGAGTACACCCTCTGCAGAGATTAAATCTATTCAAATAGCCGTGTCCATGGTCAAGGATTACAGTCTGGGATGGGTCAAGTGTCGGTCTTAGTGTCAGTCTTCGGAGGATAAACTGTTAAACCAGAACCGAAAACACGATTTGTGATTTGTGATGTTTATGATCATTATTTCTGTTGTGGACTAACCCGTTACATTATTGGTTATATCGAATATCCCTGGGATGGTTCTACCTCCTGGATATTCACTGTGGCATTTCTTTTATAAGCCCTTTATGTGGTGTTGCTGAGACGCCCGACTGTGGCATTTCTTTTATAAGCCCTTTATGCGGTGTCGCTGAGACGCCCGACTATGGCATATCTTTTATAAGCCCATTATGCGGTGTCACTGAGATGCCCGACTGTGGCATTTCTTTTGTAAGCCCTTTATGTGGTGTCGCTGAGATGCCCGACTGTGGCATTTCTTTTATAAGCCCTTTATGTGGTGTCGCTGAGACGCCCGACTGTGGCATTTCTTTTATAAGCCCTTTATGTGGTGTTGCTGAAACGCCCGACTGTGGCATTTATTTTAAAGCCCTTTATGTGGTGTTGCTAAGACGCCCGACTGTGGCATTTATTTTAAAGCCCTTTTTGTGGTGTCGCTAAGACGCCCGATTGTGGCATGCTTGTTATTTATTTCATAATTTTAATACTACTATGTTATTGCATATTCATAAATAACATGCTTGCATGCATCAGAGTTTTTATTATCTTTTGTGACTGACGTCATGAGCATAAAAATATTTTCAGCACATCATTGTTATATTATACTTGTGTTCATAATGTTTGCGAGTACATTCAAAGTACTCACTGGCTTGTCCCTGGCTATTGTCTTGGCCAGATTTTCTTGCGCGGAGAGGAGCGACCGTGCCGACAGTCCCAGAACCTAAGCAACGGTGATAGCAGCCTCATGAAGATAGGAGTTAACCTGGTCAGCTGTTCCTGTTGGGAAATGAAGTCCCATAGACACCGATGAATCCACAAACCGCTTCCGCCATCAACCTCTAGAACCATTTGTTGTACTCACAGGCCATAATGGTCTTGTACTACATATGTTGTATTTGCTTGAAATTTCTGTATCAAGTTGGTGCCTCATCAGCTAACAGTTATCCTGGGGCTGGTGAGCACAACGACCATTTTCTGGAAATTAATACCCGGAAAAACCGCTCGTGACAAACTTGGTATCAGAGCCATGCTGACCATTGGCTAATCCTATCTTAGCCAGGTCGAAAAACTTAGGAAAACCAACCCTCCAGACCCTAGCCAAAACCCCAGCCAAGCTTCCCGTGTAAGATAGCCACACAGTGACTCCTACACTTTTGGCAGTCGGTGCCCAACCTATCAGCCTAGCCTGTCGATCACGCACCAGTGACCAGCACCCAAGGTGTCTCATTCGCAAGCATGCGAAGGAAAACTCCGTCCCCTTTTTCCTATAAAAAGGGCACGCTAGCCCCAAACCAGCACAACACAGCCTCTACCCCAAACCGAGCCACAATGCCTGGCCCTGTCATGCACAACAAGACCACAACAACCAACCTTGGAGGCTTTGTGACCATACTCGCAAACCTCACCCGTCGTGCTTATGCATTAGAGGAACCCCCAGAATATGTTGTGTACCAAGGACCCATGAGCGGTGAGGACCGCCAATTCTGGGCCACTGTGCACATCTACGGTAGGGGTCTGTCGCCAGAACGCCCCTACAGGTTCACCGGAAGAACAACTTCCTTCGAGCCACAAGCCATCCAGCTAGCCGCTCGAGAGGCTATAATTCAACTTTGGCAGTTGTCACCCAGAGTTAACTGTCGCTCGTTCTACTACTACCCCAAGCGTGAAGGGTATGGTAGACCACCCCAAGTTGCCAACGGAGATCACGAGACGGATCCTGCATTATTGCACCTAGTGCGCTATGTAAGTGCACTAGAGGCACTGTTCGACCAGATCACCATTGATCTGATCGCAGCTCGAGGAGAGCTGGTTCGCCGAGCCCCGGCAAGCAAGGAAGCCGAGCCCGACGCCGACAACCCAGTCGTGATGTTCGGACACCCGATCGAGACCCTGAGGTCAGCCCCAGCTATCAACCCAGGTGCTTTGATGACCCCAGAAGTGCTTCGTCGCCTTTTGGGAGCACACTCCAACGGGATTGTGGCCAACAATCCCTGCGATGGTCATCATCGCTACCCCGAGCCTGCAGCCCCTCAACCCTCTCCAGCTAATTCCGACGGTGAGACCCGTGGAGAAGCCTCGACATCCACAAGGCACGCCCGCTTGGATGTAAACGAAGTAGACTGAGTCACTCGAGTAGTGTCGAGTCCCAGTGTATCCTCACGTTATAATTCCGTGACCTATTAAATAGACGCAACCTATCATTGTGCCTCTGTTTTAAATAGTAACCTTGCATGGATATGTTAGCATGCAGTGTGATTTTTCTATCCCAGGCACAGCTACCAAAACCACCTCGACAACCCCCACAGTGATACGTCACTTTAGTGAGATGTGTGTATCTGTGGCTTTGACTCTGAACCTTGGAGCTGAACTGGCAAATTCATTACCTTTCACCACGGTAAAACGACCCAGCTCCAGTGCTATAAAAAGGCCACCTCGTGACCTTGCCAAGCACTCCTCACCTTGTGCGCCATTTTCTGCCATGCCGAGCCCTAGCATTTATCTGAGAACTCCAGATGCAACCCCAGGTAGTTTTGTTAAAATATTGTGGGATTTTACCTGCAGTACCATGGGCGCTACCCAGCCACCCCAGTACGAGCTATTCAAATCGAGAATCACCCCTTCCACCTCGAGATATTGGGCAGCAGTACACATCCCTCCCGTGGACTCAACCCAAGACCCAACAGAGGTCTCCTTCGTGGGGAAATCTATGCCGACCCCGCATATGGCCATAGAAGCTGCTGCGTACGAAGCGCTTGCTCGCCTTCGATTCGCGGTACCCTATGCCAGCGAACGAGGGTACTATTACTTCCCGAGCCGTGCAGCACCCGGTGAAGTAACATCTTTTCCTGGTGGATGAATTGAGAGAGACCCCGTACTGGCCAACCTTGTCCAGTACGTCATCACTCAAGAATGTTTGACCCAGCAAGTAATGGGTTATCTCCAGAGTCTTGCTGGTTTAAATCCTCAGATCGCCATTGGCAGATCACTGAGGCCCGACCAGGAGAGACGCATTCATCGACTAGTCAATCCACTTTCCCCGATAGAAGAGGAGTGTATCCCAGTACCAGAGACGTTTTCTCGGGACCCCATCCAGTTACCATTTTCATTATAGACGTCGCTGCTGTATTTATTATTGCAACTTTTATTTATAAGTTGTAACTTATGCGTGGTACCCCGAATTTGCGTGGCGAGTAAATTATTTAGTTTCTATTAATGTGAGTAGTTCTGTTGCGGTTTGACTCTATTATACTACTATTGTTCTCTAGCAAAAAAAAACCTGGAGTGAGATTTCTTTTCCCCGAGTTGTTGCATCGTACATCTTATCACGACGTGGATCATTTTATTTCACACAGCACCACGGCAGCAGACTCACAACCGCTCGAACTCATTCACTGCTTGCAAATCTCGAGGACGAGATTTTTTCTTAAGGGGGATAGTAATTGTAACACCCAAAAATTTAACCAGGTTTTAAATATTAAAAATTTTCCAGGAGTTTTAAAATTTTGCCTTCTAGATTTTTCTGTTGATTTCAGAGCTTTTCTTTTTAATAGTGGGGAGTTTCAACCCAAGTGGATCTTTCCAAAATGTTTTGGACTTCTATGCTCACTCATTAAAACATTTCTTATTCAGTAGATTTTTTTTTGTTTAATTATTTCACCCTGAGCTTTATTCATTAAAATGACTTGTTTTAAGTTTGGAGCTCTTTTTGAACTGCAACCATTTGATAACTTTAACTAAAATTTCAACCAAAATTTGGAGATGTCATGTGATGTTCCTAAACCACTTTCGCGCAATGATATATTTCATTCATTTCATATTTTGAGTTCCACACCTGTTTTTCAAATCTGGTCTAGTGGGCATTTTTGCACTATAGCCTAATTAAATATTTCCTTAGAGCCTCCACCAAAATTATGGGATGTCAGTGGTAGCATGCCATCCAACTTTATGCAAAAACCTAGTGGTGTTCTTTGGAAAAATTGAGTGTTTCAACCTCTTTTTCTTTCTGGTCCAGCCTTGTGTTTTCTACTGCAACCCTATTCATTCTTGCTCTAGTGACCTTGTGCTTTCACCTGCTTGTAGTCAACCCTACAAAACCCCTAAGTCCAGGAGCATGCACTCTTTGGAACATTTTTAGTTCATGTAATCATGCCATTTACTCCCTGTCCAGAATTGAAGTTCGGCAAAACTTGCACTAGCAAGTTTCTTCTTTTGACAAACTAACCTCACCACCCTCTCTTTCATCTAAAGAGACCCCACTCTGGGAGATTTGGCCACTCCAAGAACTGCCTAGGTGCCTTTGGCATTTTGTCAAACACCTTGAGAGCATGGACAGATCTGGCATGAGTTTTTGTTTGCGTTATGAACTTGATCCCCTGACCAGACCAGCATGTCCCATGGATTTGCCCTAGCCTATAACCCCACCCTGCTAACCCTCTTGTGGTTTAGAGCCCCCTATCATGCCTTCGCATTTCGTCGAGCACGTTCTGTGCGTGCACTGGGCACGCCCAGAGCGCGAGCGGAGCACGCGTTTTGCACGTGCCGCGCCCGAACCGCCGCGCCCCGCCCCGCACTCACTCCGGTCCGTGACCGACCGCAGCCAGCACGCCGTGTCCCCTTCTGCACCCCACGAGCCCCGCAGCTCTCGCCACGTCTCCGGCAGGCCAGCAGCTAGCCGCCACTGCCACCCGACAGCTCCTACGCTGGCCAGCGCCGCCCAGGCCACCCCCGCTCGCCAGCTCGCCCTTGGAGTAGTAGCCGCTCGTCCGCTAGCTCCTGCCGCCATCCCCAGCCTCGCCACGATGCCCTGCAGCTATAGAATGTCGGTCGCCGACGAGCTCATCTATTTCCGCCGCGAACCGACGTGGGAGCGCTATAAAAGGAAGCCCCTCGAGCCCTCCGAGCACACAAACAGCCTCACACCGTACTCCAGGTGCCCCCGTTGCCGTCAATTGGAGAGAAAGACGCCGTCTTCCCCCACTCCGGCCAGTCTAGCCACCGCCACCTCCCGGCTCCGTTCGGCGCAACCAGGGCCTCCCCCTCTCCACTCTCTCCACCAGGAACCCCCTCGCCCTCTCGTGAGTCCCCCCTACTCAATCTTGATCGGGACTCGCCGCGGGCAAAATCTCACTTTTTTCGACGACCACCGTGTGCCGCGGAGCTCGCCGCCGGCAGCTCTGTCCACCCCAGAGAACAAAACAACCACCGATATGACCGCCTCGACCCCCTGAGCCCGTGGGTGACCTCTGTTTATCGAGCGGTGCCGCCGTTCGCCGGCAAGCGTCGCCGGAGTCCCGCCCCCTCTCGGGCAAAGGAAGAGGAGGGAAGTGGACTAGTCAAACCTGACCAGTGGGCCAGGCGGGCCCACTGTCAGTGACTCAGGCGCAGTCCACGCTGGATAAGTGGAAGCGTGTTTGCAGAATACGCTTTCGACGTGTACGTATATATTCGAATCGTTTTCTTTTTCTGTTTTTTATAACAGATTTTGACCAAACTTTGACCAGCTGTAACTTTTAAAATATAACTCCAAATGAATTGATTCTTTTTCCTACCTCTCTCAAATTTAATCTAGTTTATTTTAAGATTTATTTGAAATTTTTTCAAACAACTTTTTGTGCTGTTTTTGAATTTTGTGTGTTAATTCAAATTTATTTAAAATAGGACTTTGGAGAGAGAGAAGAAAACTTTCAAAAGTTTTGGAGTGCACCCTGCCTTTCCACACATTGAAGGCAATCATTCTGAACCCCGGCATAATATTTTTGGTGTGTTCGTTGACACGTTTATAACACCACCTCATTTCGAAGGACTTGTTATTTCATGTGATATGATCATTTGCATGGATGCATATTAGTGATTTCCATGTTGTTGGAAATGAGTATACTTGTGATGGAAATCATCCTCATGTACCTTGCATGCATGCCGGAAAGGAATCCGGGAAAGCCTCTGCCTTGGGTAGGCGTGAGCTTGTCGCCGGTCTCCGTCGGGACGGTTATGTCCGGTATGGCATAGTAAGATATAATGAGTGTTGAATGTATTGGTTGAAATATATTTGTTATTCATGTCATGCAGGGAAATTATAAACCTCCTGAGTCGATCGTAGATTGAGTCTTGCTCCAGTAACCCCCACACTTGTTTCGTGCTACCACTTGTCCCTGCCACAGGTAGGGTACGGTTCAGTAATTTGTCAACCCCTTTCTAGCACACACCGTACAGAGGGGCCGGGATGAGGGTACCATGGCCATGGATTAAAGCCAGTCATCTGGTCAGGGGGCATGGGTGTTTCGGTTGTAGCCGAGGGGGTAGCTTCCCCAGCTTTGCGCGCGGTATAAATTTTGTGATCCCATGCTAATCGAGGTGGTAGCCTCCCCACTTAGAGTTTTGCTTAACGGGTGTCGTGGGTGATTCCAGACACCGGTAAGTTAAGCTGGTGTGTGCAAGTCAGGTGTGTTTTTCATTTAAAAGACCGTAGACAGAATTAGTCTTGATAGACTAAAGGAATCCGTTACTCGTGGGTAAAGAGTACACCCTCTGCAAAGATTAAATCTATTCGAATAGTCGTGTCCATGGTCAAGGATTACAGTCTGGGATGGGTCAAGTGTCGGTCTTACTGTCGGTCTTCGGAGGATAAACTGTTAAACCAGAACCGAAAACACGATTTGTGATTTGTGATGTTTATGATCATTATTTCTGTTGTGGACTAACCCGTTACATTATTGGTTATATCGAATATCCCTGGGATGGTTCTACCTCCTGGATATTCACTGTGGCATTTCTTTTATAAGCCCTTTATGTGGTGTCGCTGAGACGCCCGACTGTGGCATTTCTTTTATAAGCCCTTTATGCGGTGTCGCTGAGACGCCCGACTGTGGCATATCTTTTATAAGCCCTTTATGCGGTGTCGCTGAGACGCCCGACTGTGGCATTTCTTTTGTAAGCCCTTTATGTGGTGTCGCTGAGACGCCCAACTGTGGCATTTCTTTTATAAGCCCTTTTTGTGGTGTCACTGAGACGCCCGACTGTGGCATTTCTTTTATAAGCCCTTTATGTGGTGTCGCTGAGACGCCCGACTGTGGCATTTCTTTTATAAGCCCTTTATGTGGTGTCGCTAAGACGCCCGACTGTGGCATTTATTTTAAAGCCCTTTATGTGGTGTGGCTAAGATGCCCGACTGTGGCATTTATTTTAAAGCCCTTTTTGTGGTGTCGCTAAGACGCCCGATTGTGGCATGCTTGTTATTTATTTCATAATTTTAATACTACTATGTTATTGCATATTCATAAATAACATGCTTGCATGCATCAGAGTTTTTATTATCTTTTGTGACTGACGTCATGAGCATAAAAATATTTTCAGCACATCATTGTTATATTATACCTGTGTTCATAATGTTTGCGAGTACATTCAAAGTACTCACTGGCTTGTCCCTGGGTATTTTCTTGGCCAGATTTTCTTGCGCGGAGAGGAGCGACCGTGCCGACAGTCCCGGAACCTAAGCAACGGTGATAGCAGCCTCGTGAAGATAGGAGTTAACCTGGTCAGCTGTTCCTGTTGGGAAATGAAGTCCCATAGACATCGATGAATCCACAAACCGCTTCCGCCATCAACCTCTAGAACCATTTGTTGTACTCACAGGCCATAATGGTCTTGTACTACATATGTTGTATTTGCTTGAAATTTCTGTATCAAGTTGGTGCCTCATCAGCTAACAGTTATCCTGGGGCTGGTGAGCACAACGGCCATTTTCTGGAAATTAATACCCGGAAAAACCGGTCGTGACAATAACCCCAAAACGATAGTGGTAAATCTGTAAGATACATCATAGATCACACCATATACAATAAAGTGCGGTTACGACATTCGGACACACCCTTACGCTGTGGTGTTCCATATTGCGTGAGCTGTGAAACTATTCCACATTGTTTTTAAATGAAGGCCAAACTTGTATGTCAAATATTCTCCTCCACGATCAGATCATAGAAACTTTATTTTCTTGTTACGATGATTCTCCACTTCACTCTAAAATTCTTTGAACTTTTCAAATGTTTCAGACTTGTGTTTCATTAAGTAGATATACCCATATTTGCTCAAATCATTTGTGAAGGTCAGAAAATAACGATACCCGCCACGAGCATCAACACTCATTGGACTACATACATCGATATGTATTATTTCCAACAAGTCAGTAGCGCATTCCATTGTTCCGAAGAACGAAGTTTTAGTCATCTTGCCCAAAAGGCACGATTCGCAAGCATCAATTGATTCATAACCAAGTGATTCCAAAAGTCCATCTTTATGGAGTTTCTTCATGCACTTTACACCGATATGACCCAAACGGCAGTGCCACAAATAAGTTGCACTATCATTATCAACTTTGCATCTTTTGGCATCAATATTATGAATATGTGTATCACTACGATTGAGATCCAACAAACTATTTTCATTGGGTGTATGACCATCGAAGGTTTTATTCATGTAAACAGAACAACAATTATTCTTTGACTTTAAATGAATAACCGTATTGCAATAAACATGATCAAATCATATTCATGCTCAACACAAACGCCAAATAACATTTAGTTAGGTTTAACACTAATCCCGAAAATATAGGGAGTGTGCGATGATGATCATATCAATCTTGGAACCACTTCCAACACACATCGTTACTTCAGCCTCAACTAGTCTCTGTTTATTCTATAACTCCTGTTTTGAGTTACTAATTTTTAGCAACCGAACAAGTATCAAATACCCAGGGGCTACTATAAACACTAGTAAGGTACACATCAATAACCTGTATATCAAATATACCCTTGTTCACTTTGCCATCCTTCTTATCCACCAAATATTCATGGCATTTCCGCATCCAGTGACCATTTCCTTTGCGGTAGGAGCACTCAGTTTCAGGCTTTAGTCCAGCTTTGGGCTTGTTCACGGAAGTGACAACTTGCTTGCCATTCTATATGAAGTTCCCTTTCTTTAACTTTGCCCTTTTCTTGAAGCTAGTGGTCTTGTCAATCATCAACACTTGTTGCTCTTTCTTGATTTCTACCTTCGTCGATTTCAGCATCACGAAGAGCTCGGGAATCTTTTCCGTCATCCCTTGCATACTATAGTTCATCACGAAGTTCCAGTAACTTGGTGATGGTGACTAGAGAACTTTGTCAATCACTATCTTATCTGGAAGATTAACTCCCACTTGATTCAAGCGATTGTAGTACCTAGACAATCTGAGTACATGCTCACCGCTTGAGCTATTCTCCTCCATCTTTTAGTTGTAGAACTTGTTAGAGACTTTATATCTCTCAACTCGGGTATTTGCTTGAAATATTAACTTCAACTCTTGGAACATCTCATATAGTCCATGACGTTCAAAACATCTTTGAAGTCCCAATTCTAAGCCGTAAAGCATGGTGCACTAAACTATCAAGTAGTCATCATCTTAAGCTTAGCCAAACATTCATAACGTCTGCATCTGCTCCTGCAATAGGTCTGTCACCTAGCAGTGCATCAAGGACATAATTTTTCTATGCAGCAATGAGGATAAACCTCAGATCACGGACCCAGTCCGCATCATTGCTACTATCATATTTCAACTTAGTTTTCTCTAGGAACAGATATAAAAACATAGGGAAGCAACAACACGAGCTATTGATCTACAACATAATTTGCAAAATACTATCAGGACTAAGTTCATGATAAATTAAAGTTCAATTAATCATATTACTTAAGAAATCCCACTTAGATAGACACCCCTCTAATCATCTAAGTGATCACGTGATCCAAATCAACTAAACCATGTCCGATCATCACGTGAGATGGAGTAGTTTTCAATGGTGAACATCACTATGTTGATCATATCTACTATATGATTCACGCCCGACCTTTCGGTCTCCAGTGTTCGGAGGCCATATCTACATATGTTAGGCTCGTTAAGTTTACCCCGAGTATTTCTGTGTGTGCAAAACTAGCTTGCACCCGTTGTATGTGAACGTAGAGCTTATCACACCCGATCATCACGTGGTGTCTCGGCATGACGAACTTTGGCAACGGTGCATACTCAGGGAGAACACTTATACCTTGAAATTTAGTGAGAGATCATCTTATAATGCTACCGTCAATCAAAGCAAAATAAGATGCATAAAAGATAAACATCACATGCAATCAATATAAGCGATATGATATGGCCATCATCATCTTGTGCCTTTGATCTCCATCTCCAAAGCACCGTCATGATCACCATCGTCACCGGTGCAACACCTTGATCTCCATCGTAGCATCGTTGCCATCTCGCCAACTATTGCTTCTACGACTATCGCTACCGCTTAGTGATAAAGTAAAGCAATTACATGGCGATTGCATTGCATACAATAAAGCGACAACCATATGTCTCCTGCCAGTTGCCGATAACTCTGTTACAAAACATGATCATCTCATACAATAAAATTTAGCATCATGTCTTGATCATATCACATCACAACACGCCGTGCAAAAACAAGTTAGACGTCCTCTACTTTGTTGTTGCAAGTTTTACATGGCTGCTACGGGATGAGCAAGAACCGTTCTTACCTACGCATCAAAACCACAATGAAATTTCGTCAAGTTAGTGTTGTTTTAACCTTCAACAAGGACCGGGCGTAGCCACACTCGATTCAACTAAAGTTGGAGAAACTGACACCCGCTAGCCACCTGTGTGCAAAGCACGTCGGTAGAACTAGTCTCGCGTAAGCGTACGTGTAATGTCGGTCCGGGCCGCTTCATCCAACAATACCGCCGAACCAAAGTATGACATGCTGGTAAGCAGTATGACTTGTATCGCCCACAACTCACTTGTCTTCTACCCGTGCATATAGCATCTACGCATAAACCTGGCTCGGATGCCACTGTTGGGGAACATAGTAATTTCAAAAAAAATCCACGCACACGCAAGATCATGGTGATGCATAGCAACGAGAGAAGAGAGTGTAGTCCACGTACCCTTGTAGACCGTAAGTGGAAGTGTTTATCAATGCGGTTGATGTAGTCGTACACCTTCACGATCCGTCCCGATCAAGTACCGAAACTACGGCACCTCCGCGTTTAACACACATTCAGCTCGATGACATCCTCGCCTTCTTGATCCAGCAAGAGGGGTGAAGTAGTAGATGAGTTCCGGCAGCACGACAACGTGGTGACGGTGTTGGTGAAGAACAATCTCCGCAGGTCTTCGCCTAAGCACTACGAAAACTATGACGGAGGATAAACTAGAGGGGACGGGGTTGCCGACACACGGCTTGGTGTTTCTTGATGTGTCTTGGGTGCTAGCCCTACCCCTCTATTTATATGTTGAGCCTTGGGGTCGAAACTTGGAGTAAAAGCCTTCACAAAGTCGGTTTCACCCACAAGGCAAGAGTCCTTCTCGGACTCCAGGGCCAGACGCCAGGGTTCCCGGCCTGGCGTCTGGCCCCTGGACTCTACAAAACTTCCTTTTGCACTTTCCAAAAACCTTGTGGGCTTTCCCCTTTGGCCCAAATAACGTGTTCTCGTACCCAAACATTTCGGGAAACATCCGGAACCCCTTCCGGTGAATTCCGAAACCCTTCCGGAGACCAAACACTATTATCCCATATGTCAATCTTTATCTCCGGACCATTCCGGAGTTCCTCGTCATGTCCGTGATCTCATCCTGGACTCCGAACAACATTCGGTTACCAACATACATAACTCATATAATATTGCATCGTCAACGAATGTTAAGCGTGCGGACCCTACAGGTTCGAGAACTATGTAGACATGACCGAGACACCTCTCTGGTCACAATAGCGGAACCTGGATGCCCATATTGGCTCCTACATATTCTACGAAGATCTTTATCGGTCGAACCGCATAACAACATACGTTGTTCCCTTTGTCACTGGTATGTTACTTGCCCGAGATTCGATCGTCAGTATCTCAATACCTAGCTCAATCTCATTACCGACAAGTTTCTTTACTCGTTCCGTAATGCATCATCCCGCAACTAACTCATTAGTCACATTGCTTGCAAGGCTTATAGTGATCACTACAAGAAATATGTCAACTTGTGACCACCACTATTGGTCACTGAAAGGTCATGGTTTTTCATTTGCGACCTTTTTGTGACCAAAAACAGAAGGTCAAAAGCTGGCGGTCGTAAACTGACTATAGCGACCTTTCTTCTGGAATGGTCGTGGACGTTTATGACCAAAATACGTCTACTGTGGCGTTTTGGTCACTAGCAACCTCCCCAGGCCACGTAGGCATCCAGCGTGGCAAGCTCATGTGGCACAAGATTCAGCCCGGTCCAATTCGGTTTTCTACATGGGCCAAGCCCATTAATTCAGCCCATTTATAATTTTTTCCCCTGCTAATTTTAGTGAACTACATGGGCCAAGCCCTACAACTCGGCCTTTTTATTTTCTGGGCCATGGCCTTTTTGCACCAACACTTTTAGTTTTCTTTCTTTATAAAATGGGTCCATTAGTCAAACAGGTCCCACTTGTTAGGTTCTAATAAGTGGGTCCTAGCTATTAGGCTCAGATTCTTCATATTTCAATTTAACATCAATTTTGAATTTGATAATAAAAAAATAACCAGATTTTAAATAGGCAAGCAGAAAACACATAATAATTTAACCAGTATTTAAATAGGCCAGATTCAGTACAAGCTCTACAAATGACACGTAATACAAGCTCTAACATATACAGTGCTTTACAAGCTCTACAAATGCAAAGCTCTACAGTACTTTACAAGCTCTACAATACTTTACAAGCTCTCCAAGTAATGTTACAAGCTCTACAAGTGTTTTCTTCTTCAGCATGGAGCTCCTTCAATAGAGATCAAATGCCGGACTCACTGGACGGCCATAGTCAGGAGTGGGCTAACAGAACAACTGCATGCCTTCCATGATCACCCTGTTACATGAATCTGCTTAGAAGAATTAGAAAAACTGGAGCCAATATATTATGAACATTCCATTCAAAAAAAGGAGTAAAGGAGTAAAGGACAATTCTTTATAGAATGATAAACACATTTAAGCTAGTACCAAGCTTTTTTAGCCGAGCTAGTTAAAATGAGATATTCATACAAGATAATAGAGACAATATGAATATGCATGGCACAAGTGCAGGTCCTGGTTAGGTCCTGGTGTGTGTATGCTTGATCATGGTCTGGAGATTACACGCATAGAGGAACAGAATCCTAAACAAAATAGTATCAAACAACGGTGGGTGCTCAACCTATTTACCATACACAAGCAACACTTAAACCGTAGCATGTGCATATACTTGTGTCACATCAGGGGGTTCAGAATGTACTCAATATATTCTAATAAAAAGGATTGGGAGCAGAGGGAGAGGGAGGTCGAGATGGACGTGCTACCTGTTGCTACGGTGGTGCCTCTTGGTGGTCGTGCTTGAGCTCCTCCTGAAGCTGCTCACTAACCTGTAGGACAAACAAGACCATGGGTGAGCTGCAGCACAAGCATATACATTAAGTGAAGATAAGGAGAAGAACCTGGAAGAAGAGAGGTGCTCTGTCCTCCTCCGTCCATGCCCGTCCTCCTCCTTGCCGATGTCAAACAGCCTCCGTTCGTCGCTTGCAAGCACCATGCGCCTTGGTTGGCCATGGAGCCCTTGTCCTCTGCTGCACGGATGAAAACCAAAGCATCAATACAGCTACATTGGCACATAATACAGACATGGTATCACAGACATTCTCTAATTGACATGCACCCAAACATATAGCACATAATACAGTTCAGATTTTCATAATAAAACTGACATGTGTAATCATATAGCTAATAAAATACATGGCACAATATGAGTACATCTCCAAACATCTAATAAATCCCATAGTACCACAAGGACATGCACTGTAGTATATCTTGCAATGCAGGTTTATGACTGAAAAGTAACATCCCCTACATAGTAGTAACCAGGGAACTAATTAACGATTGGTACAGCAAAACAAAATTACAAGCACTACTCGTAGTAGCACCTACAGCAGTTTTTGGTTGAACAGAAGATTACTTATATTGAAATAACACACTAAGAACTAAGGTTGCTTTGTTGTAGCTCTCTCTATCATGTTATGCCAGGTGTAATGTGACATCACAATACCACAGAAGAATACAGTGAGGATACCACTCAACGGGAAGCCAAGTGTGTTGGTAAGAACTAAAGCCAATTCCAGGAAGCAGATTTTTTCAACATTTCAATTTCAATTGAACTATCTGCTATGAAGCTCCTATGTCCCAAAGTTCAGATAACATGATTCAATGTCAAAAGGCGTATGTCCTGCCCACTTAGCTCAACAATCTGTCTCGACAACTCACAGGCGGGAGAAATAATGCAAGTAAATCTAGCCATGGCAGCTCCCACCATAATCTAATAAGCTGTACAGAATACAGTCTCTGATAGATTGAACACACTGTACAGAATTATTAATAAACTAGTACTCCTACTTAGTACAGAATTTCTAAAATGCGCCAAAATTTTGTACGAGCATGTACAGAATTCAATTTCTGTCAGAACTAAACCTACAACATATGCACAGAACTGACTGAATTCGTGATTACTGATACTCTGGAATGCGCCAAAACCACCAATCTATCAGTTGAACCTCACTTGTCATCGCGAATTTACTGACTGAACCACTCCACTCCAGGCTCTCTAGCAGATTGCAGTGAAATGTACAGTAATACCAGCGGAAGAGGGGTGGGGGGATTCAGTCACCACGGGGACAATGCGGAAGTAGTGCACGTCGCCGCCGACAATCTGGAATGGCGCCCCGTCCTTCCAGAAGGCGTCGTCCTCGATCCAGAACCTCCTCGGAGCCTCGTTGTGGACCTAGCGACAGCGACACCCGCACCGCACGACGAGTCAAGTGCCACCAAACCAAATCGATTCAAAGCCCGAGCAAACAAAGGATCGGTCAGCGCGATGGAGAGCGCGTGTGCGTACCGTGGGTGCGAGTGCGGCGCACAGCGACAGCGCGAGGAGAAGTGAGAGCCTCCCGAAGCCTCCGACGGAGGCCATTGCGGGGGCCCAGTGGCCTCCGCTCACCCGGTAGCTGCTGCTGCTGGATTCCTCTGTTGGTGCCGCAGGAAGCGTGAGGCCTCGATTTGGCGAAGGGGACCTGGGGGAAGAGGTGGGCGACGTCTACCTTGTCGGCGTCGAAGTGGGAGTCGAGCAGCACCGGGATGGCGGCGTCCTCCGGGTCGTCGTACAGGTGCGCGTCCGTGCCCTTCCGCCCCACCACCCTCGACGCCACCGCACCGCTCGCTCGCATCCCGAACATCCTTGGCGGCGGCGAGGTATGCGAGGTAGGAGGCCAGCACCACCGCCGCGCTCCAGGAGGGCGCCAGGGCGGAGAGCAGGTCGGCAGTGGTCGGTGCGGCGGCAAGGGGAGGCGAGGCAGCGAGGGGAGAGGGAGGTGGGTGGCGGATCTGGATCTGGAGCGGGGTGGGGAGATGGCTGCAAGGGAGAGGGTCAGGGAGAGTGCTAGGGTTCGCGTGCGGGGCTGTGGGCCGGGTGAGAGGTGGGTGAGGGAGAAAGGGCTGCCGTCAGATCCGGGAGCATCCGACGGCGTTGAAGGCACGATCCGCGTGACATGCCCGTGGACCAATCAGAACCCAGTACACGTTATGACCATTTAAATTGGTCGTAACCGACTAAAAATAAGGTGTTGAATCATATAAACAGTTTTATGATATGAGAAATTCAAAAAAATAAAAACATTATCAATGTGTCAGCAAAGGTGACCTAATTTTTAGGAAAACTAACAAACTTTGAATTGGAACAAGACAAATATCTTTAAAAAGTGTTACGAGAATGAGTTTTTAGGAAAAAATTCATTTTCCATTTTTTGAGTGCCTAAAATGAGTTTTTTTTATGAAGGACCTACCATATATTTGTTATAAAATTGGACCAAATCATTTTTCTAAAATACTAGGCCATATTTAATGCACAATTGACCAAATGGTTGGGTGTCAAAAGTTTTGATCCACATCTGCTGAAAAAGACAAATTTTCACCGATTCAGTTGGAAGCGGGTCAAATTTGAACTGCAGCTGCCTCATAGTCTGCTCTTTATTTTTTCCAAAAATCATTTCTAGGTACATAAGTATCTATTTAATCAGAGAAACATCAAAAGTTTTCCAAGATTCACCCACTATCTAGGAACGGTCAAGCCCGCTGTTTTGACCGCATTTTGAAACGGGCATAAAAAATTAAAAAAAATCAAAAAATTGGAAAACCTTCGCATTGTGTCATTATATGTGACCAAGTTTCTAGGAAAAATAATAAACTTGTAATACGGTAATTATTTTAAAAAAGTGTTCTCAGAAATGAGCTATCATGCGTGAAGATTCATGGCTTTCAAGCCAAATGATCAATTCTATGGCTACATTCATGGCATAGTTTGTTCAAATGATCTCATATCATGCACAAGGGTGCATCTTGGAATGACAAACAATGTTGCCTAAGGAAGTTTTCATTTTCTTTGCACGGAAAATTCATTTTTCATTTTCTGAGTGCCTAAAATGAGTTTTTTTTGTGAAGGAACTACCAAATAATTGTTGCAAAATTGGACCTAATCAATTTTATAAAATACTAGGCCATATATAATGAACAATTGACAAAATGGTTGGGTGTCAAATTTTTTGATCCACCTCTGGTGAAAAAGACAAATTCCCGTCAATTCAGTTGGAAGCGGGTCAAATTTGAATTGCAGCTGCCTCATAGTTTGCTCTTTATTTTTTCCAAAAATCATTTCTAGGTAAATAAGTATCTATTTAATCATATAAACACCAAAAAATTCCAAGATTCAACTACTAGCTAGGAACGGTCAAGCCCGCCGTTTTGACCGCATTTTGAAACGGGCATAAAAAATTCAAAAAAAATCAAAAAAATTGGGAAACCTTCGCATTGTGTCATTATATGTGACCAAGTTTACAGGAAAAATAATAAACTTGTAATACGATAATTATTTTAAAAAATTGTTCTAAAAAATGAGCTATCATGCGTGAAGATTCATGGCTTTCAAGCCAAATGATCAATCTTATGGCCACATTCATGGCATAGTTTGTTCAAATGATCTCATATCATGCACAAGGGTGCATCTTGGAATGACAAACAATGTTGGCTAAGGAAGTTTTCATTTTCTTTGCACGGAAAATTCAATTTTCATTTTCTGAGTGCCTGAAATGAGTTTTTTTTGTGAAGGAACTACCAAATATTTATTGCAAAATTGGACCTAATCAATTTTATAAAATACTAGGCCATATATAATGCACAATTGAAAAAATGGTTGTGTGTCAAAATTTTTGATCCACCTCTGGTGAAAAAGACAAACACCCGTCGATTCAGTTGGACGTGGGTCAAATTTGAACTGCAGCTGCCTCATAGTTTGCTCTTTATTTTTTTCCAAAAATCATTTCTAGGTTAATAAGTATCTATTTAATCATAGAAACACCAAAAAAATTCCAAGATTCAACCACTATCTAGGAACGGTCAAGCCCGCCATTTTGACCGCATTTTGAAACGGGCATAAAAAATTCAAAAAAAAAAATTAAAAAATTGGAAAACCTTCACATTGTGTCATTATATGTGACCAACTTTCCAGGAAAAATAATAAACTTGTAATATGGTAATTATTTTAAAAAATGTTCTCAGAAATGAGCTATCATGCGTGAAGATTCATGGCTTTCATGCCAAATGATCAATCTTATGGCCACATTCATGGCATAGTTTGTTCAAATGATCTCATATCATGCAAAAGGATGCATCTTGGAATGAAAAGCAATGTTGCCTAAGGAAGTTTTCATTTTCTTTGCATGGAAAATTCATTTTTCATTTTCTGAGTGCCTGAAATGAGTTTTTTTGTGAAGGAACTACCAAATAATTGTTGCAAAATTGGACCTAATCAATTTTATAAAATACCAGGCCATATATAATGCACAATTGACAAAATGGTTGGGTGTCAAATTTTTTGATCCACCTCTGGTGAAAAAGACAAATTCCCGTCGATTCAGTTGGAAGCGGGTCAAATTTGAACTGCAGCTGCCTCATAGTTTGCTCTTTATTTTTTCCAAAAATCATTTCTAGGTAAATAAGTATCTATTTAATCATATAAACACCAAAAAATTCCAAGATTCAAATACTAGCTAGGAACGGTCAAGCCCGCCGTTTTGACCGCATTTTGAAACGGGCATAAAAAATTCAAAAAAAATCAAAAAAATTGGGAAACCTTCGCATTGTGTCATTATATGTGACCAAGTTTACAGGAAAAATAATAAACTTGTAATACGATAATTATTTTAAAAAAGTGTTCTCAAAAATGAGCTATCATGCGTGAAGATTCATGGCTTTCAAGCCAAATGATCAATCTTATGGCAACATTCATGGCATAGTTTGTTCAAATGATCTCATATCATGCACAAGGGTGCATCTTGGAATGACAAACAATGTTGGCTAAGGAAGTTTTCATTTTCTTTGCACGGAAAATTCAATTTTCATTTTCTGAGTGCCTGAAATGAGTTTTTTTTGTGAAGGAACTACCATATATTTATTGCCAAATTGGACCTAATCAATTTTATAAAATACTAGGCCATATATAATGCACAATTGACAAAATGGTTGTGTGTCAAAAATTTTGATCCACCTCTGGTGAAAAAGACAAACTCCCATCGATTCAGTTGGAAGCGGGTCAAATTTGAACTGCATCTGCCTCATAGTTTGCTCTTTATTTTTTTCCAAAAATCATTTATAGGTTAATAAGTATCTATTTAATCATAGAAACACCAAAAAAATTCCAAGATTCAACCACTATCTAGGAACGGTCAAGCCCGCCGTTTTGACCGCATTTTGAAACGGGCATAAAAAATTCAAAAAAATTTTAAAAGTTGGAAAACCTTCGCATTGTGTCATTATATGTGACCAAGTTTCCAGGAAAAATAATAAACTTGTAATACGGTAATTATTTTAAAAAATGTTCTCAGAAATGAGCTATCATGCGTGAAGATTCATGGCTTTCAAGCCAAATGATCAATCTTATGGCCACATTCATGGCATAGTTTGTTCAAATGATCTCATATCATGCAAAAGGATGCATCTTGGAATGAAAAACAATGCTGCCTAAGGAAGTTTTCATTTTCTTTGCATGGAAAATTCATTTTTCATTTTCTGAGTGCCTGAAATGAGTTTTTTTTGTGAAGGAACTACCAAATAATTGTTGCAAAATTGGACCTAATCAATTTTATAAAATACCAGGCCATATATAATGCACAATTGACAAAATGGTTGGGTGTCAAATTTTTTGATCCACCTCTGGTGAAAAAGACAAATTCCCGTCGATTCAGTTGGAAGCGGGTCAAATTTGAACTGCAGCTGCCTCATAGTTTGCTCTTTATTTTTTCCAAAAATCATTTCTTGGTAAATAAGTATCTATTTAATCATAAATACATGGTTTGATGGTGACACATCGAGGTTTGGACGGTGGCCGAGGGCCCCAACTCTAGAGCGCGTAAGCTCGCATGCCCGCCGCGTGGTCAACGCGTGACCGTGGCGTTGCCATGTGTTCTGGGTGGCCTAGGCATGTCTAGTGGGTTGGGTACTCCCCAGGTAGGTGCTAGGAAGAAAATCACAACATAAGATTCTCACGAGGAGACCGGTCGATGCTCAAACATGAATAAGCAGCCAAGTGTTTGATTTGCGGTACGGGAAATGCACATGGCCAATGGGCGTGCGTTTTGGCTGAGGATGATCAGTTACTAAGAAGACTGTCTTCACAAATTTTCACCTCAAAAGGAGGAGCCTAGGTAGTACTTGCTTTACAAAGTACCACACTGGACATAAATACGAATGATGAAGCTGGGCTCAAAATAATGAATGGATTGAGCTGGCATTTGGTGGAGGATGGTTATTTGGGCATAGGAAAGCACTGTAGAAAAAGGATACCATTTGGACATGCCAAAGTGGTACTTCCTTCACAAAGTGCTGCTCTGAACAGAATAAGAAATTGAATATTTTCGAATTATTTTTTAACTAGGCAAGGAATGTTTTTGACATATTTGATGAAGATATGATCCAAAACATTTATGAGAATTTTTTGGGAATTTTTGGAATAACAGAAATATAGGTTGCTTCACAACCTAGGGCAAAAACTACCACATGGACATGACACATAGGCAAAACTGATGAGATGGCGCCTAGTCATCACAACCCACCACAATCTACAAGGCTATGACCATCTATATTGGTCATTAACAACTAGAAATAAGGCAGCGGACTAGCACTGTTTGCTTTGTGACCATTTCGTGTAAGGAAATTACGACCTTTCTGACCAAAATGGTCGCAATGGTTTAGGGTTTGGAGCCCCCGAACAGCTTTTGACCAATTGGTCTAAAATGGTCATACATCTATGACCAATTCTTCCAGGGTCACTGACAGAAGGTCACTAGTTGACTTATTTCGTGTAGTGGATGTGCATTACCGAGAGGGCCCAGAGATACGTCTCCGACAATCGGAGTGACAAATCCTAATCTCGATCTATGCCAACTCAACAAGTACCATCGGAGACACCTATAGAGCACCTTTGTAATCACCCAGTTACGTTGTGACATTTGGTAGCACACAAAGTATTCTTCCGGTAATCGGGAGTTGCATAATCTCATAGCCATAGGAACATGTATAAGTTATGAAGAAAGCAATAGCAACAAACTAAACGATCAAGTGCTAAGCTAACGGAATGGGTCAAGTCAATCACATCATTCTCTAATGATGTGATCCCGTTAATCAAATGACAACTCAAGTCTATGGTTAGGAAACACAACCATCTTTGATTCAACGAGCTAGTCAAGTAGAGGCATACTAGTGACATTATGTTTGTCTATGTATTCACACATGTACTAAGTTTCCAGTTAATACAATTCTAGCATGAATAATAAACATTTATCATGAAATAAGGAAATAAATAATAACTTTATTATTGGTTCTAGGGCATATTTCCTTCAACTGAGTTAATAGGTTAGTTCCCAAAAATGATAAAAATTGCATAAAAATCACCCAAGATTGAATATAATAGCATGAAAAAAAAATCAAAAATTATAGATACGCTGGAGACATATCAGCATCCTGAAGCTTAATTCCTGGTCCCCCTCGAGTAGGTAAATGATAAAAACAAAAAAATTGATGTTGAATGCTACCTAGCATGTCTATCATGTAATCCCCTTTACGGCATAAATATTGGGAAACGATGAAGAGTTCATTAATATCAACATAATAATATCCATGAATACAATAACATAGCCATTACTTTTTCATAATATCTCAAGGAATGTTATCCCTACTCATTGAATTATGTAAGCATCCACGACTCTGTCTTCACCACATTAAGATAAATCATTGGCATCCTGGTGTCAAACCAAGCAATTCAATCATACTTCTTAACACGCTTCAGCATTTTCAACTCGACTCAATACATGAGCGTGAGCCATGGACATAGCACTATGGGTGGTATAGAATGTGGTGATAGAGATATATAAGGGAAGTCAAAAGGAACAGAAGTCTTGCATCAACTCGGCGGATCAATAGGCAATGGAGAGGCCCATCAATCAATATCAGTGCGAGGAGTAGCGATTGGCATGCAATGGATGCACTAGAGCTATAAGTGTATGAAAGCTCAACTAAAACTAAGTGGGTGTGCATCTAACTTGCCCATCATCAGAATATACAAGCCAAGTTCTATAGAAAAATTCCCACTAGTATATGAAAGTTACAACTCTAGAGACTCTCTATATGAATAACATGGTGCTACTGTGAAGCACAAGTGTGTTAAAGGATAGTACCATTGCCCTTTATCTCTTTTTCTCTCATTTTTTGCTGGGCTCCTTTTGGCCTCTTTTTTTATTAAGTCCAAAATATCATCCTCATTCTTTGGAGGAATCATTAGTCTCCATCATCCTTTTTCCTCACTGGGACAATGCTCTAATAATGATGATCATCACACTTTTATTTACTTACAACTCGATAACCTAATACAAGATGAATCTATATGAATGCCTCTGGCAATATACCAGGATGTGCAATGATCTAGTGTAACATGTATTACAATGATGAACGATGCCTTTGCCACAAATATGATGTCAGCTCTATATGATCATGCAAAGCAATATGATGATGAACACACATGTCATAAGACAAAACGGTGGAAGTTGCATGGTAATATATCTCGGAATGGCTATGGGAATGCCATGATAGGTAGGTATGGTGGCTGTTTTGAGGAAGATATAATGAGGCTTATGTGTGATAGAGCGTATCATATCACGGTGTTTGGATACACCGGTGAAGTTTGCACCAACTCTCGAGGTGAGAAAGGGTAATGCACGGTACCGAAGAGGCTAGAAATATGCGAAAAGGTGAGAGTGAGTATAGTCCATGAACTCACATTAGTCATAAAAACTCATATACTTATTGTGAAAGTTTATTAGCCCTCAAAGCAAATTACTACTTGCATGCCCCTCGAGAGGAGGTTGTAGGAGTTAACCATCGCGCGCCCCCGGCTTAGTCAGCACTCAAGGATTTCAATCAGGCATAAAAAAATGCTCAAACCTCCCCACCATGCCATGTCGGACACTTAAATGAGTAGTTAATAACAAGCTTTAATATTGATATTTCTACTAACCAATGATCATGAACCAATACCCCTTCATATTACGACATCAATATAATTATATCATATGTTTCATATTTAGTGATCTACGTGAAAGTTTTTATTATATCACTCTTGAATACCTATCATTTTCTGGCTAGTCTTATAACCCGTGCTCATTACCACTTCCTTTTTAAAAGTCTCTCAAAAAGATTTAAGTGAAGCATGAGAGTGCAAGCATTTCTATAAAATATAACCACCGTCGTGATCTAAGAATATAAGTGAAGGACAAGAGCAACTGCATAGCTCAAATGATATAAGTGCAACTCACAAAGTATTCTAACAAATCATGATGAATGTGTGTGTCTCTCAAAAGGTGTGTCTAGCAAACAATAATTGTGGAAAACTAAAAAGCAAACAAAGAAAAACTATGGTATAATACGCTCAAATCTAAACTCATATCATGTGATGAATAAAAATATAGCTCCAAGCAGTAACATATCAATGGATTGTAGATGAAAGAGGGGATGCCATCCGAGGCATCTCCAAGCTTATACGCTTGGGTCTTCTTAAAAATATTACTTTGGGGTGCCTTGGGAATCCCCAAGCTTAGGGTATTTCCGCTCCTTATTCCTTCATCCATCGTGATATCACCCAAAACTTGAAAACTTCAGCACACAAAACTCAACAGAAACTTCATGAGATCCGTTAGTATAATAGACAAATCATAAACTTTAGGTAATCATGTGGATTTGGTATTCATTCGATATTTTGATGAGATGTATGTTGTCTCTCCTCTAGTGGTGTTATGTGAACGTCGACTACATGACACTTCACCATGATTTGGGCCTAGGGAAGGCATTGGGAAGTAATAAGTAGATGATGGGTTGCTAGAGTGACAAAATCTTAAACCCTAGTTTATGCGTTGCTTCATAAGGGGCTAATTTGGATCCATATGTTTCATGCTATAGTTAGATTTATCTTAATTCTTCTTTCATAGTTGCGGATGCTTGCAAGAGGGGTTAATCATAAGTGGGAGGCTTGTCCAAGGAAGGACAACACCCACCGGTCCACCGACATATCAAATTATCAAAGTAACGAACGCGAATCATATGAGCATGATGAAAACTAGCTTGACAGTAATTCCCATGTATCCTCAGGAGTGCTTTGCTTTATATAAGAATTCGTCCAGGCTTGTCCTTTTCTACAAAAAGGATTGGACCACCTTGCTGCACCTTATTTACTTTTGTTACGTGTTACCCGTTATGAATTATCTTATCACACAACTATCTGTTACTGATAGTTTCAGTGTTTGTAGAGAATACCTTGCTGAAAACCTCTTGCCATTTCCTTCTGCCCCTCGTTGGGTTTGACACTCTTACTTATCGAAAGGACTGATAGATCCCCTATACTTGTGGGTCATCAAGACTCTTTTCTGGCGCCGTTGTCAGGGAGTGAAGCGCCTTTGGTAAGTGGAATTTGGTAAGGAAACATTTATATAGTGTGCTGAAATTTACTGTCACTTGTTACTATGGAAATTAATCCTTTTGAGGGTTTGTTTAGGGTATCTTCACCCTGATCGGAAGAGAAAAGAGTTGCCCCTCAACCTACTGAACCTACTGAAAATATTTATTTTGAAATTCCTTCGGGTATGATAGAGAAACTGCTAGCTAATCCTTATGCAGGAGATGGAACATTACATCCTGATATGCATATAATCTATGTGGATGAAGTTTGTGAATTATTTAAGCTTGCAGGTTTGCCCGAGGATGAAGTCAAGAAGAAATTCTTTTCTTTATCTTTGAAGTGAAAGTAATTGATTGGTATAGGCTATGTGATGATATTGGATCTTGGAACTACAACCGATTGAAATTGGAATTTCATGAGAAGTTTTATCCTATGCATCTGGTTCATCGTGATCGGAATTATATATATAATTTTTGGCCTCGTGAAGGAGAAAGTATCGCTCAAGCTTGGGGGAGGCTTAAGTCAATGTTATATTCATGCCCCAATCATGAGCTCTCAAGAGAAATTATTATTCAGGACTTTTATGCTTGGCTTTCTCGTAATGATCAATCCATGCTCGATACTTCTTGTTCTGGTTCTTTTATGAAGAAGACTATTGAATTCAAATGGGATTTACTGGAAAGAATTAAACACAACTCTGAAGATTGGGAACTCAACGAAGGTAAGGAGTCAGGTATAAACCTTAAGTTTGATTGTGTTAAGTCTTTTATGGATACCGATGCCTTTCGTGTATTTAGCACTAAATATGGACTTGACTCTGAGATAGTAGCTTGTTTCTGTGAATTATTTGCTACTCATGTTGATCTCCCTAAGGAGAAGTGGTTTAAATATCATCCTCCCATTTAAGTGAATGTAGTAGAACCTATGAAAGTTGAAGAAGAAACTATTACTTATAATGTTGATCCTATTGTTCCTACTGCTTATATTGAGAAACCACCTTTTCCTATTAGGATAAAGGAACATGCTAAAGCTTCAACTATGGTTAAAAAGAGTTATACTAGAACACCCACACCCCCTGAACAAATTAAAGTTGAGCCTAGTATTGCTATGGTTAAAGATCTCTTGGTCGATAATATTGATGGGCATGTTATTTATTTCTGTGATGAAGCTGCTAGAATTGCTAAACCCAATATTAAAGATAAACATAGACCTGTTGTTGGCATGCCTGTTGTTTCTGTTAGAATAGGAGATCATTGTTATCATGGCTTATGTGATGTGGGTGCTAGTGTGAGTGCAATTCCTTTTACCTTATATCAAGAAATTATGAATGATATTGCACCTGCTGAGATAGAAGATATTGATGTTACTATTAAGTTGCCAATAGAGATACTATATCACCAATCGAGATAGTTAGAGATGTTGAAATATTTTGTGGGAAAATAAAATACCCTACTAATTTTCTTGTTCTTGGTTCCCCACAAGATGAGTTTTGTCCCATTATATTTGGTAGACCTTTCTTGAACACTGTTAATGCTAAGGTAGACTGTGAGAAAGATATTGTTACTGTCGGTTTAGGGGATATGTCTCATGATTTTAATTTTTCTAAATTTCATAGACAACCCCTTGATAAGGAACTTCCTAGTAAGGATGAAATTATTGGTCTTGCTTCTATTTTCGTGCCTCCTACTGATCCTTTAGAACAATATTTGCTAGACTATGAAAATGACATGTTTATAAATGAAAGAAGGAATTAGATGAAATATTCTTTAATCAAGGGCCTATTTTGAAACACAATTTACCTGTTGAAATCCTTGGGGATCCTCCTCCACCCAAGGGTGATCCCGTCTTTGAGCTTAAACAATTACTTGATACTTTGAAATATGCTTATCTTGATGAAAAGAAGATATATCTTGTTACTATTAGTGCTAACCTTTCAGAGCATGAAGAAAAGAAATTATTGAAAACTCCGAAAAAGCACCATGCCGCTATTGGATATACTCTTGATGATCTTAAGGGCATTAGTCCCACTCTATGTCAGCACAAAATTAATTTGGAGCTTGATGCTAAACCAGTTGTTGATCATCAAAGACAATTAAATCCTAAGATGAAAGAAGTGGTAAGAAATGAAATACTAAAGCTTCTGGAGGCAGGTATAATTTATCCTATTGCTGATAGTAGATGGGTAAGTCCCATTCATTGTGTCCCTAAGAAGGGAGGTATTACTTTTGTCCCTAATGATAAGAATGAATTGATTCGACAAAGAATTGTTACAGGTTATAGAATGGTAATTGATTTTTGCAAATTAAACAAAGCTACTACAAAAGATCATTACCCTCTAACTTTTATTGATCAAATGCTAGGAAGACTATCCAAACATACACATTTCTGCTTTCTAGATGGTTATTCTGGTTTCTCTCAAATACCTATGTCAAAAGAGGACCAAGAAAAAACCACTTTTACTTGCCCTTTAAGTACCTTTGCTTGTAGATGTATGCCTTTTGGTTTATGAAATGCACCTGCTACCTTTCAAAGATGTATGACTGCTATATTCTCTGACTTTTGTGAAAAGATTTTTGAGATTTTCATGGATGATTTCTCTGTTTATGGAACTTCTTTTGATGATTGCTTAAGCAACCTTGATCGAGTTTTGCAGAGATGTGAAGAAACTAATCTTGTCTTGAATTGGGAGAAGTTCCACTTTATGGTTAATGAAGGTATTGTCTTGGGGCATAAAACTTCTGAAAGAGGTATTGTCGTGGAATTGTCCAGCGCCTCTGATGTTGGATCCGAAGAAGATCCTTAATTTTATTGATATATGGTGCAAGAAACCAAGCACACCACTTGACGACCTCGACTTGCCTCCTGGTCCTAGTCATTTGTTGACTTCCTTCATCCTCAATGAGAAGCACAAAATTGCTCAAGCTAAGCTGGTGAAGAAACAACAATAGGAGAAGAAGGAGATGAGGAAGAACATGCTCTCAATATCTCCTCAGTAGCTCATCATGTTGAAATCAGAAATACAACAGTTGTCTGAAGAATATGAGCACCAAGCCAATTACTATTGTGGTGCCAGAGACAAATTCATCACAGCCACCAACCAAGTGGTTGAGAATCACAACAGGCATGAGGCAGCCAAGTTTGGTGTTGTGCCTCCTTCAAGTTCTTCAGCTCCTCAGCAAATACCACATGCCAGTGAGACTATGCCATCACCACCTCCACAATAACAAGCCAGGGCAACTGAAGAAGTTGTGCCTAAAGAAACTGCCAGGGAGACTGCATCAGACGCACCTGACGAAAATGAACCTACAAGTTCCTCAGCCGCTGCACCACCGTATACTTCATCTTTGAAGCTCATCACTCTTCCTTTTACATCAGAAGCAAAGAAGACTAAGGCAGCTGAGAAAGAAGCCAAGAAGAGAAAGGCATCAACTCCTCCTACCACCGAGCCAATTGATGCTATACCTATTTCATCAACACCCCCTACTCGTACCACTGAAGATCTTTAGATCGTTCCTTTTGGGGTGGAATATGTTATTCCTCGGGATAATGAAGATGAAGAAGATACCCATTATGTTGCTACCACAGAGAAAATGGCTGAAGAAATTGAAGTTGAAGTAGATGCTTCACTTCATCAAGTGTCGCCGCAGAAGCCTCAGCCCATCCCCATGACTAAAGAAACTGCAGCTTCATCTAGAAGCAGTGAAGCAACTGAAGAGGATGTGGATATTGATGGTTCTACAACGCCACTTATCCATGACGAATTCTGGGATGCAGCTCACCCAAATTCGCCCATCACCACACCTCTGATGCAAGTGCCACAACCACCTGTTATTACTGAAGAAATTCACAATGGCTTTGAAGAACTACAACCATCTCTTTAGACCATTGCCGAAGAAATTCCAGCGGCATCAGCTAAAGAAGTGGCAGAACAAGACCTGATTGTGGATGTCATCAATTCAACTCCTCAGCGAGAAGAGTCAGTTCCTTCAGCAGACACTGATACTGTGCCAATGGCCACTGCTGAAGAAATTGCCCAGTAAACTGACATCACAGACCCCAATGACTCCACTGGCTCTCCAAGGCCTATATTTGATGTGAGCCAAATAAAGTAAATCTTCAGCATGTCCCTTCTATGACCAAGATTGGCATAAGCCTCAGGCGGCCTCAGTTTGACAATGCCAAGTTCTTTGAGGAGAATAATTTCTTCATAGGCGAGTCACCTTATGACTCAGCCAAGATCAGGCATCTGCGCTTCGGGACCAAGACGCATATGAATTACTGTGCAAGTCTACTATTTGACAAGAACCATATCTCCCCACATCGCCATATGCCTCATGTGGATATGGAGACAATTCCATGTTTTTAGCCCATGTTGGCCATTCTTCATGATGTTGGGTTGCTTAGCTTCTGTTTTGATGTCTGCGATCGGAATAAAGAACTAATTCTTCAATTTTATACCACATTGCACTTCTCACGCAATGCTGGCGACATTCAGACTTGGGCTCTGGATTGGATGAGTGAAGACACTCAATACAAAGCACCTCTTGATGAATTAATCCTTGCTCTACCAGTTCATCCACCCCAAGATGAAGCTAGAAACGTATATGCAAAATAGAGCTGCCAAATCATATGATGCAAGGTCTAATGAAGCCATTGGCTGAAGGACAAGCTCCAAGAACTACCTTCCTAGTGAAGGATTTGTTGTATGTGCCTCACACTGTTTACCGCATACTTGACAAGACCCTCAGTCCAATCAAAGGCCACAATTTTGACATTGAAGAAGTTGTTGGCTCATGAAGAATCTGCTCTTTAACATTATCTCATGGGATTCCCATAAATATTCATGAGTTCTTCATGAGGAATTTGGTCACAATGGCTCAGCCACCTTCCATTGAAGCCTTACGCTCCATGGATTATGAGATTCATCAGATCTAGGCCTTCAATCGATTACATGGCTGACTGTCGGAATCATCTCAGTTTCATCCCAGAGGTCAAAATTCTTCAAAGCACAATTTCCTCAGTTCCTCGCAAAGGCAAGGCAGTCATGTTGGGGAATGTAGCAATAATTCAAACTTTTCCTACGTATCACCAAGATCAATCTAGGAGATTCTAGCAATAAGAGAGAGAGAGAGAGAGGATGTGCATCTTCATACCTTTGAAGATCGCTAAGCGGAAGCGTTACTAGAACTCGGATGATGGAGTCGTCGGCGCCTCCGTGTTCAACACATGTACAACCCGGGGACATCTCCTCCTTCTTGATCCAGCAAGGGGAGAGTAGAATTTGAGGGAGAGCTCCGGCAGCACAACGGCGTGGTGGTGGATGATGACCCACAAGTATAGGGGATCTATCGTAGTCCTTTTGATAAGTAAGAGTGTCGAACCCAATGAGGAGCAGAAGGAAATGATAAGTGGTTTTCGATAAGGTTTTCTCTGCAAGCACTGAAATAGTAGGTGATAGATAGTTTTGTGATAAGATAAATAGTAACGAGCAAAAAGTAAATAAAGTAAATAAAGTGCAGCAAGGTGGCCCAATCCTTTTTGTAGCAAAGGATAAGCCTGGACAAATTCTAATAATGAAGAAGGAGCTCCTGAGGACACATTGGGAATTATCGTCAAGCTAGTTTTCATCACGTTCATAAGATTCGCGTTCGGTACTTTGATAATTTGATATGTGGGTGGACCAGCACTTGGGTACTGCCCTAACATGGACAAGCATCCCACTTATGATTAACCCCTATTGCAAGCATCCGCAACGACAAAAAGGAGTATTAAGGTAAACCTAACCACAACATTAAACATATGGGTCCATATCAACCCCTAACGAAGCAACGCATAAACTAGGGTTTAAGCTTCTGTCACTCTAGCAACCCATCATCTACTTATTACTTCCCTATGCCTTCCTCTAGGCCCAAATAATGGTGAAGTGTCATGTAGTCGACGTTCACATAACACCACTAGAGGAAAGACAGCATGCATCTCATCAAAATATCGAACGAATACCAAATTCACATGACTACTAATAGCAAGACTTCACCCATGTCCTCAGGAACAAACATAACTACTCACAAAGCATATTCATGTACATAATCAGAGGAGTAATAATATGCATAAAGGATCTGAACATATGATCTTCCACCAAGTAAACCAAATAGCATCAACTACAAGGAGTAATCAACACTACTAGCAACCCACACTTACCAATTTGTGGTTTTGATACAAGATTGGATACAAGAGATGAACTAGGGTTTTGAGAAGGGATGGTGCTGGTGAAGATGTTGATGGAGATTGACCCCCTCTCGATGAGAGGATCATTGGTGATGATGTTGGTGATGATTTCCCCCTCTCGGAGGGAAGTGCCCCCTGCAGAACAGCTCCGCCAGAGCCCTAGATTGATTCCGCCAAGGTTCCGCCTCGTGGCGGCGGAGTTTCGTCCCGTAAGCTTGCCCCCGATTTTTTTCAGGACAAAACCCTTCATATAGCAGAAGATGGATGCCGGAAGCCCACCAGGGGGCCCAGGAGATAGGGGCCGCGCCCTACAGGGGGGCGCCCCCTGTCTCCTGCACAGGGTGTGGGCCCTCTGGCCTATTTCTTTTGCTCATAAATTCTTACAAAATCCAAAAAGTTGTTTCGTGGAGTTTCAGGATTTTTGGAGTTGTGCAGAATAGGTTTCCAACGTTTGCTCCTTTTCCAGCCAGAATTCCAGCTGCCGGCAATCCCCCTCTTCATGGTAAATTCTTATAAAATCCAAAAAGTTGTTTCGTTGAGTTTCAGGATTTTTGGAGTTGTGCAGAATAGGTTTCCAACGTTTGCTCCTTTTCCAGCCAGAATTCCAGCTGCCGACAATCCCCCTCTTCATGGTAAACCTTGTAAAATAAGAGAGAATAGCCATAAGTATTGAAATATAATGTGTAATAACAGCCCATAATGCAATAAATATTGATATAAAAGCATGATGCAAAATGGACGTATCAACTCCCCCAAGCTTAGACCTCGCTTGTCCTCAAGCAGAAGCCGAAATCGAAAATTATGTCCACATGTTTAGAGATAGAGGTGTCGATAAAAATAAAATACGGACATGAGGGCATCATGGTCATTCTGATAATAGCAACATATATGGATTTTGTCATATGATTTCCTATGCTCAAGTAATAAGCAATTGACAATGTCAAGTATGGTTCAAAAACTTCATTGGGAACTAACAAACTATAATCTCAGTCATTGAAGCAATTGCAATTTATCATAACATCAGAAAGAGTCAATAATAGAGCTTTTCAGCAAGCTCACATACTCAACTATCTCGTAGTCTCCTATAATTGTTAACACTCACGCCATACTTGTGGTTATAGAGTTTCAGCCGGACACTGAGAAAGATAGGGGCTTATGGTGTTGCCTCCCAACCTATTCACCTTTTGGTGATGTCAACAATAATAGCCTATGCCAACTTACATCCAATTGGATATATGTATCATGATCTTTCAAACACGAAGAGCTTGCCAAAGGATAAAATAAAAAGGGAAAGGTGAGGATCACCTTGACTCAAGCATAAAGTAAAAACATAAAGTAAAAGATAGGCCCTTTGCACAGGGAAGCAGAGGTTGTCATGCGCGTTTAGGGTTGATGCATAAAATCTTAGTGCAAAAGAACATCACTTTATATTGCCCCTTGTATGTGGACCTTTATTATGCAGTCTGTCGCTTTTATTACTTCCACAACAAGTTCGTACAAAGTTTATTTCTCTGCAATAATAAGTCATACATATTTAGAGAGCAATTTTTATTGCTTGCACCGATGACAACTTACTTGAAGGATCTTACTCAATCCATAGGTAGGTATGGTGGACTCTCATGGCAAAACTGGGTTTAAGGATATTTGGAAGCACAAGTAGTATCTCTACTTGGTGCAAGGAATTTGGCTAGCATGAGGGGGAAAGGAAAGCTCAACATATTTGGAAGGTCAATGACAATATACTTTAATTGAGATGTCGGAAAACATAAACCATTACGTTGTCTTCCTTGTCCAACATCAACTCTTTTAGCATGTCATACTTAATGAGTGCTTCACAATCATAAAAGATGTCCAAGGTAATATATTTATATGTGAACCCCTCTTTCCTTATCACTTCCTATTAATTGCAACGATGACCAAGGCTATGTTCATCAACTCTCAACAACTTTTATGCCTCATACTTTCTATGTGTGAAGTTATCACTATCCATAAGATCAATATGAACTCTTTCGTTCTTTCTACTTTCTCAAGATCATAGCAACATAGCAAAGCCCTTGACTCAACACTAATCTTTATTATAGATAGCACACGGACTCGATTACAAAAAGAGACCACAAAGCAAAACTCAAAACTACTTGATATCAATACTTCGAACTAATAGATCAAGATACTACTAAAAGGATCAAACTAAATAAAGCGGTAAAGATAGGAGTGTGATGGTGATACGATACCGGGGCACCTCCACCAAGCTTGGCAGTTGCCAAGGGGTGTGCCCATACCCATATGATTATTTCTTTAGAGGTGATGGAGGTGGTGTTGTTGACGACGGTGGAGTTGTTGCATTTTTCTTCTCTAGCTTGCGTCTGAGGCTAAAATTTTCCTCCCTCAGATCCTCATTCTCGAGCTCAAGTTTCATTATCTTTTTGCATAGTGCCGCCTTGCTGTCCTGCAAAAAACGTGGTGGGATAGATCGGACCTTGTGGAGGCTTGACTTCTTGAACTCCACATGCATATCACCAGGTTGAGGTAGTGGATCATCCTCTTCATCAGAGCTTGTCTCATCCTTCCTCCTTAGATCATAGTCTTCTTCTTCCTCTGTGGTCCAGCCATAATGTTCCACATCCCCATATACTTTTGGGTTTGCAATATAGTCAGCCATGTAGCTCTCTCCCTCCGAATCTTGGGATGACATCTTGCTTTATTCTGCAACAGGAACAGCTCGAAACGAAAACAAAGGATATTTGCGTGATACGATGGTCAAAACCTTCGGGGGTATATATAATGAATTTTTACCGACCAAAATACGTAACATACAAGAAAACAGAGTCCGGGAGGCACACGAGGTGCCCACGAGACAGGGGGGCGTGCCCTACAGGGGGGGCGACCTCCCCTCTTGTGGGAGCCTCGTGTCCCTTTCAGACTACTTCTTTCTTCCTAAAATTCTTAAATAATCCAAAACTGATAAAAATTGCCATTAGAGTTGTTTTGGAGTCGGTTTACTTACCGTACCACGTACCTATGCCTTTTCGGAGTCTCGAACGTTCTGGAAAGTGTCCCTTATATATTCCTCAGGGGTTATGGTTTCAATAATATTAGTTTCAACATTGATAGGATTACCTGGAATATAATGTTTAATTCTTTGACCATTTACCACCCTCGGATTTGTGCCTTCGAAGTTTTTGATTTTTATAGCACCAGAATGATAGACCTCCTCGATAACGTAGGGACCTTCCCATTTTGAGATAAGTTTTCCTGCAAAAAATCTTAAACGAGAGTTGAATAATAACACATAATCTCCTACATTAAACTCACGCTTTTGTATTCTCTTATCATGCCACCGTTTGACTTTTTCTTTGAAAAGCTTGGCATTTTCATATGTTTGGGTTATCCATTCATCAAGTGAGCTAATATCAAATAACCTTTTCTCACCGGCAAGTTTGAAATCATAGTTGAGCTCTTTAATAGCCCAATATGCTTTATGTTCAAGTTCAAGAGGTAAATGACATGCTTTTCCATAAACCATCTTATATGGAGACATACCCATAGGATTTTTGTATGCAGTTCTATAGGCCCATAATGCATCATCAAGTTTTTTGGACCAGTTCTTTCTAGATCTATTCACAGTCTTTTGAAAAATTAATTTGAGCTCTCTATTGCTCAACTCTACTTGACCACTAGACTTCGGGTGATAAGGAGATGCGATTCTATGATTGACATCATACTTAGCGAGCATCTTACGGAAAGCACCATGGATAAAGTGTGAACCACCATCAGTCATAAGATATCTAGGGACTCCAAACCTCAGAAAAATAACTTCTTTAAGCATTTTAATAGAAGTGTTATGATCAGCACTACTAGTTGGAATAGCTTCTACCCACTTAGTAACGTAATCAACAGCAACTAGAATATGTGTATAACCATTGGAGGCAGGAAAAGGTCCCATATAATCAAAGCCCCAAACATCAAACGGTTCAATAACAAGAGAATAATTCATAGGCATTTCTTGACGTCTACTAATGTTTCCTATTCTTTGACATTCATCACAAGATAAGACAAACTTACGAGCATCTTTGAAGAGAGTAGGCCAATAAAAACCAGATTGTAGTACCTTGTGTGCAGTTCTATCTCCAGCGTGGTGTCCTCCATAGGATTCAGAGTGAAACTTGCGTAGGATTTGTTCCTGTTCATGCTCAGGCACACAACGTCTAATAATACCATCTACTCCTTCTTTATAAAGGTGTGGATCATCCCAGAAGTAATGTCTTAAATCATAAAAGAACTTTTTCTTTTGCTGGTATGTGAAACTAGGCGGTATATATTTAGCAACAATGTAATTAGCATAATCAGCATACCAAGGAGCAGTACGAGAAGCATTGACAACCGCTAATTGTTCATCATGAAAGCTATCATTAATAGGCAGTGGGTCATCAAGAACATTCTCTAGCCTAGACAAGTTGTCTGCAACGGGGTTCTCAGCTCCCTTTCTATCAATAATATGCAAGTCAAATTCTTGGAGCAAGAGAACCCATCTAATGAGTCTAGGCTTAGCATCTTTCTTTTCCATAAGATATTTAATAGCAGCATGATCAGTGTGAATAGTAACTTGGAATCAACAATATAAGGTCTAAACTTATCACATGCAAACACAACTGCTAAGAACTCTTTTTCAGAAGTAGCATAATTTCTCTGTGCAGTATCAAGAGTCTTACTAGCATACTGGATAACATTCAATTTCTTATCGACTTTGTGCCCTAAAACAGCACCTACAGCATAATCACTAGCATCACACATAATTTCAAAAGGTAAATTCCAATCAGGTGGCTGAACAACAGGTGCAGTGATCAAAGCTTTCTTAAGTGTTTCAAATGCTTCTACACAATCATCATCAAAGACAAAAGGAATATCTTTTTGCAATAAATTAGTTAGAGGCCTAGAGATTTTAGAAAAGTCCTTAATGAACCTCCTATAAAAGCCGGCATGACCAAGGAAACTTCTTATACCTTTTATGTCCTTGGGACATGGCATCTTTTCAATAGCATCAACTTTGGCTTTATCAACTTCAATACCTCTCTCGGAGATCTTGTGCCCCAAGACAATGCCTTCATTAACCATAAAGTGACACTTTTCCCAATTTAGGACGAGACTAGTGTCTTCGCATCTCTGCAAAACTCAATCAAGGTTGCTCAAACAATCATCAAAAGAGGATCCATAGACAGAGAAGTCATCCATGAATACCTCACAAATCATTTCACAAAAATTAGAAAATATAGCCATCATGCATCTTTGAAAGGTAGAAGGTGCATTACATAAACCAAAAGGCATACGTCTATAAGCAAAAGTACCAAAAGGGCAAGTAAAAGTAGTTTTAGATTGATCCCCTGCTGATATAAGTACTTGAGAGAAGCCAGAATAACCATCTAGAAAGCAAAAATGTGTGTGTTTGGATAGCCTTTCTAGCATTTGATCAATAAAAGGTAAAGGGTAATGATCTTTCTTAGTAGCTTTATTTAACTTACGGAAATCAATTACCAGCCTATAGCCTGTAATAATTCTTTGCGGGATCAATTCATCTTTATCATTAGGAACAACGGTAATACCTCCCATTTTAGGGACACAATGGACAGGGCTTACCCATTCACTATCAGCAACGGGATAAATAATACCTGCCTCAAGGAGCTTTAGTATCTCCTTTCTTACCACTTCCTTCATTTTGGGATTTAATCGTCTTTGAGGATCCCTAACTGGTTTGGCATATTTCTCCACTGAGATTTTGTGTTGACATAATGTGGGACTAATGCCCTTAAGATCATCCAGAGTATATCCAATAGCAGCTCGGTGCTTCTTCAAAGTTTTCAATAATCTTTCTTCTTCTTTCTCTGAAAGGTTAGCGCTAATAATAACATGATATATTTCTTTTTCATCAAGATAAGCATACTTAAGATTATCAGGTAATGGCTTGAGTTCAAACACGGGATCACCCTTGGGTGGAGGGGGATCCCCAAGAATTTCAACGGGAAGGTTATGTTTCAGCATAGGTTCCTGTTTAAGGAACACTTCATCTATTTCTTCCCTTTCCTTCATAAACATATCGTTTTCGTGGTCTAGCAAATATTGTTCTAATGGATTAGTTGGAGGAACAACAATGGAAGCAAGACCAATAATTTCATCCTTACTAGGTGGTTCCCTTTCATGAGGTTGTCTACTAAACTTAGCGAAATTAAACTCATGAGACATACCATCTATGCCAATAGTGAAAATATTCTTTTCACAATTAATCTTAGCACTAGCAGTATTCAAGAAGGGTCTACCAAAAATAATGGGACAAAAATCATCTTGTGGGGAACCAAGAACAAGAAAATCAGCAGGTTATTTAATCTTCCCACACAAGACCTCAACATCTCTAACAATCCCAATAGGTTTAATGGTGTCCCTATTAGCAAGCTTAATAGTAACATCAATGTCTTCTAATTCAACAGGTGCAATATTGTGCATAATTTCTTTATAAAGGTCATAAGGTATCGCACTAGCACTAGCACCCATATCACATAAACCATGATAACAATGATCTCCTATTTTAACAGAAATAATAGGCGTGCCTACAACAGGTCTATGTGTCTTAGTATCGGGTCTAGCAATATTAGCAGTCTCAACACAAAAACAGATAACATGCCCATCTAAGTCCTCATCCAAGAGATCTTTAACCATAGCAATACTAGGTTCAACATTAATTTGCTCAGGAGGTGTATAAGTCCTAGTATTACTCTTACGAACAACAGTCGAAGCTTTAACATGATCTTTTATCCTAACAGGAAAAGGAGGTTTTTCAACATAAGCAGTAGGAATAATAGGGTCACTATATGTAATAGTCTTCTCTTCGACTATAATAGGTGCAACTACTTTCACTTCAACAGGAGGATTATATTTAAACCACTTCTCTTTAGGGAGATCAACATGAGTAGCAAAAGTTTCACAAAAAGTAGCTACTATCTCAGAGTCAAGTCCATACTTAGAGCTAAATCCACGGGAAGCATCGGTATTCATAAAAGATTTAACACAATCGAACTTAGGTGTCATACCCGACTCCTTACCATTGTCAGAACCCCAATCTTCAGAGTTGCGTTTAATTCTTTCCAATAAGTCCCATTTGAAATCAATAGTCTTCAGCATATAGGAACCAACACAGGAAGTATCGAGCAAGTTGCGATTATCAAGAGAAAGCCGAGCATAAAAATTCTGAATAATCATCTCCCGAGAGAGCTCATGATTGGGGCATGAATATAACATTGACTTAAGCCTCCCCCAAGCTTGAGCGATGCTTTCTCCTTTGTGAGGCCAGAAATTATATATGTAATTACGATCACGATGAACAAGATGCATAGGATAGAACTTCTGGTGAAATTCCAAGATCTCGTATCATCACATAGCCTATACCATGTCATTGCATCTCCCTTCAAAGATAAAGGGAAGACCTTCCTTTTGACAACATCATCGGGAATTCCTGCAAGCTTAAATAGTCCACAAACTTCATCCACAAAGATAAGGTGTAAATCAGGATGCAATGTTCCGTCTCCTGCAAAAGGATTAGCTAGCAATTTTTCTATCATACCGGAAGGAATCTCAAAGTGAATATTTTCATAAAGTTCAGTAGGTTGAGGAGCATCTCTTTGCTCTTCTGGTTGGGGTGAAGATACCCCAAACAAGCCCCTCAAAGGATTAGTTTACATAGTGACAAGTAACAGAAAATTTCAGCACACTA
This sequence comes from Triticum dicoccoides, assembly GCF_002162155.2. Lineage (NCBI taxonomy): Eukaryota > Viridiplantae > Streptophyta > Magnoliopsida > Poales > Poaceae > Triticum > Triticum dicoccoides. The sequence continues at coordinate 529,670,454 of NC_041387.1, read as the reverse complement.
TATAAATGTTTCCTTACCAAGTTCCACTCACCAAGAGCGCTACGCTCCCCGGCAACGGCGCCAGAAAAGAGTCTTGATGACCCACATGTATAGGGGATCTATCGTAGTCCTTTCGATAAGTAAGAGTGTCGAACCCAACGAGGAGCAGAAGGAAATGATAAGCGGTTTTCAATAAGGTTTTCTCTGCAAGCACTGAAATAGTAGGTGATAGATAGTTTTGTGATAAGATAAATAGTAACAAGCAAAAAGTAAATAAAGTGCAGCAAGGTGGCCCAATCCTTTTTGTAGCAAAGGATAAGCCTGGACAAATTCTAATAATGAAGAAGGAGCTCCCGAGGACACATTGGGAATTATCGTCAAGCTAGTTTTCATCACGTTCATAAGATTCACGTCAGTACTTTGATAATTTGATATGTGGGTGGACCAGCACTTGGGTACTGCCCTAACATGGACAAGCATCCCACTTATGATTAACCCCTATTGCAAGCATCCGCAACTACAAAAATGAATATTAAGGTAAACCTAACCACAACATTAAACATATGGGTCCATATCAACCCCTAACGAAGCAACACATAAACTAGGGTTTAAGCTTCTATCACTCTAGCAACCCATCATCTACTTATTACTTCCCTATGCCTTCCTCTAGGCCCAAATAATGGTGAAGTTTCATGTAGTCGACGTTCACATAACACCACTAGAGGAAAGACAACATACATCTCATCAAAATATCAAACGAATACCAAATACACATGACTACTAATAGCAAGACTTCACCCATGTCCTCAGGAACAAACGTAACTACTCACAAAGCATATTCATGTTCATAATCAGAGGAGTAATAATATGCATAAAGGATCTGAACATATGATCTTCCACCAAGTAAACCAAATAGCATCAACTACAAGGAGTAATCAACACTACTAGCAACCCACAGGTACCAATTTGTGGTTTTGATACAAGATTGGATACAAGAGATGAACTAGGGTTTTGAGAAGGGATGGTGCTGGTGAAGATGTTGATGGAGATTGACCCCCTCTCAATGAGAGGATCGTTGGTGATGACGTTGGTGATAATTTCCCCCTCCCGGAGGGAAGTGTCCCCGGCAGAACAGCTCCGCCAGAGCCCTAGATTGATTCCGCCAAGGTTCCACCTCGTGGCGGCAGAGTTTCGTCCCGTAAGCTTGCCCCCGATTTTTTAGGACAAAACCCTTCAGATAGCAGAAGATGGACGCCGGAAGCCCACCAGGGGGCCCAGGAGATAGGGGGCTGCGCCCTACAGGGGGGCCCTGTCTCCTGGACAGGGTGTGGGCCCTCTAGCCTATTTCTTTTTCTCATAAATTCTTATAAAATCCAAAAAGTTGTTTCGTGGAGTTTCAGGATTTTTGGAGTTGTGCAGAATAGGTTTCCAACGTTTGCTCCTTTTCCAGCCAGAATTCCAGCTGCCGGCATTCCCCCTCTTCATGGTAAACCTTGTAAAATAAGAGAGAATAGCCATATGTATTGAAATATAATGTGTAATAACAGCCCATAATGCAATAAATATTGATATAAAAGCATGATGCAAAATGGACGTATCAGTGGAGCTTGCAATTCTCCGGCAGGGCTTCGCCAAGCACTACGGAGGAGGAGGAGGTGTTGGGGAGGGAGAGGGCTGCGCTAGGGGAAGGGTGTGGCAGCCCTCCCACCTCCCCTCTATTTATAGGGGCAAGGGAGAGGGGGCCGGCCCCCT
>NC_041387.1:529642298-529668522 GCF_002162155.2 Triticum dicoccoides | reverse complement strand
AGCCAATGGGGGCGCCCCCTTTAGGGTTTCCCCCCAACCCTAGGCACATGGGCCTGATACGTCTCCAACGTATCTATAATTTTTAATTGTTCCATGCTATTATATTACCCGTTTTGGATGTTTATGGGCTTTAGTCTACACTTTTATGTCATTTTTGGGACTAACCTACTAACCGGAGGCCCAATCCAAATTGCTGTTTTTTCGCCTACTTCAGTGTTTCGAAGGAAAGGAATATCAAACGCAGTCCAACAGAATTAAACCTTCGGGAGCAATCTTTTTGGAACAAACGCAATCCTGGAGACTTGGAGTGGACGTCAAGAAGTAACCGAGGCGGCCACGAGGGTGCCCGGCGCGCCCTAGGGGGGCAGGCGCGCCCCCACCCTCGTGGGCCCCTCGTGGCTCCCCTCACCTACCTCATTTGCCTATATATATCTATGTACCCCGAAAACATTCAGGAGCACCACGAAAAACTATTTCCACCGCCACAACCTTCTGTATCCGCGAGATCCCATCTTGGAGCCATTGCCGGCGCTCTACCGGAGGGGGAATCGACCATGGAGGGCCTCTACATCATCTCCAAGGCCTCTCCGATGAGTTGTGAGTAGTTTACCATAGACCTTCAGGTCCATAGTTATTAGCTAGATGGCTTCTTCTCTCTCTTTGAATCTCAATACAAAGTTCTCCTCAATCTTCTTGGAGATCTATTCGATGCAACTCTTTTTGCGGTGTGTTTGTCGAGATCCGATGAATTGTGTGAAGGAAATATGCCCTAGAGGCAATAATAAATTTATTATTTATTTCCTTATATCATGATAAATGCTTATTATTCATGCTAGAATTGTATTAACCGGAAACATAATACATGTGTGAATACATAGACAAATATAATGTCACTAGTATGCCTCTACTTGACTAGCTCGTTGATCAAAGATAGTTGTGTTTCCTAACCATAGACATGAGTTGTCATTTGATTAACGGGATCACATCATTAGGAGAATGATGTGATTGACTTGACCCATTCCGTTAGCTTAGCACTTGATCGTTTAGTATGTTGCTATTGCTTTATTCATGACTAATACATGTTCCTACAACTATGAGATTATGCAACTCCCGTTTACCGGAGGAACACTTTGTGTGCTACCAAACGTCACAACGTAACTGGGTGATTATAAAGGAGCTCTACAGGTGTCTCCGAAGGTACATGTTGAGTTGGCGTATTTTGAGATTAGGTTTTGTCACTCCGATTGTCGGAGAGGTATCTCTGGGCCCTCTCGGTAATGCACATCACTATAAGCCTTGGAAGCAATGTAGCTAATGAGTTAGTTACGGAATGATGCATTATGTAACGAGTAAAGAGACTTGCTGGTAATGAGATTGAACTAGGTATTGAGATATCGACGATCGAATCTCGGGTAAGTAACATACCGATGACAAAGGGAACAACGTATGTTGTTATGCAGTTTGACCGATAAAGATCTTCGTAGAATATATAGGAGCCAATATGAGCATCCAGGTTTCGCTATTGGTTATTGACCGGAGACGTGTCTCGATCATGTATACATAGTTCTCGAACCCGTAGGGTCCGCACGCTTAAAGTTAGATGACGGTTATAGTATGAGTTCATGTGTTTTGATGTACCGAAGATAGTTCGGAGTACCGGATGTGATCACGGACATGATGAGGAGTCTCGAAATGGTTGAGACATTAAGATTGATATATTGGACGACTATATTCGGACACCAGAATGGTTCCGGGGGTTATCGGATGTATACCGGAGTACCGGGGGGTTACCGGAACCCCCTGGGGGGTTAATGGGCCTCATGGGCCCAAAGTGGAGCAGAGGAGGGGCGGCCAGGGCAAGCCGCGCCCCCCTCCCCCTCTAGTCCGAATAGGACAAGGAGGGGGGCGCCCCCTTTCCTTCCTCTCCTCTCTCCCCTTCCTTCCTCCTCTCCTACTTGGACAAGAAAAGGAGGGAGTCCTACTCCCGGTGGGAGTAGGACTCCTCGAGCGCGCCTCCTCCTGGCCGGCTGCCCCCTCCCCCTTGATCCTTTACATACGGGGAATTGGGAACTAAATTATCAAACAACAACTCAAGTAATTTCCTCAAATACCTCTGACTCGTTCACTGCTTAGGGGTGAGATGATCCATAACGCATTTCAAATACTATGTCCTCATGATACAGTGAACTACCAAAAACTTCATGAAGCACAAGAGAAATGAATTAGTTGTATAGACTACTTTTAAATTAGGACGACAGTGACAGGTAAAAGTTGTGCCTCCAAAAACTGCATGTATCAAAGATCTGCACTAATTCATCCACCCTTGCAAGCACTCATGAGTAATCACCTAGCATACCGACAAGCATCTACATGATCACCAACTATACATATATGAGTTTGGAACTTTAGGTTACTTGGTAGCATACTCTGTGCTAACCAAATACAGAATTAAGATGATATGCTGCAATACTGTGTTCTGGTCACCAATCTACATCACCGTAAGGTATTACATGTTCTCTCCACCAATGTAAAATATAATGTTAGGCCTGTAGATCAACCATGAATGTGTGCGGAAAATGCATCTACCGAGGGTACACGCATGTCATGAGTAGGGTTATCACTGAACTCATTTTCCCCTTAGGAAAAAACGTAAATTATATATTAAATCCAAAGGGATAAACTGTAGGAAGCAACTCTAGCAGAATTCTCGATTCCCTAGAAAAAACAACATACAATAGTTGCTAATGTTACTGTCAGTCATAGAAATGAATGTATCTCTAATGCATACCACTATAATTCAGGACCTTTAATCTTTGTCCTAGAGGATATGGTCATTGGCATGGATCTCTCCAGTAAGAAACTTTGCTATCTCATCAAGGTTAATTAGTGTAAATAAATATGTCCAAAGAGAGATCAGTACGGGCCAAGTATATAGTAAAATAATAATACATCGGATCAAATTGAGATGCTGTCAGGCAGGCAAAGCAAGTTGGGGAGGAAGAGCGGTTGCAGACGTATTTGAAGCGATGAATTGTAGGTTGCCAGAGAACCAAAACTGTCGGACGCTGGTTTGTTTTCCGTCCAAGTCTGATGAGGTGACATTGGGCAGTCTTCCAGTGAAGTAGGCGGAGGCAACATTGAACAGATTCTGTCGGATGACGTCTTGTTTTCTGGTGAAGTCGGTGGAGGACATATTGGGCGGATTTCCGGCGAAGTCGATGGGGGCGAGATCCTTGCAGGCTTGCGAATTTGCGATGCAATTCAGCTCGATTCTAGTATAGCCTTTCTTATTTTTGCGGGAATTCTTTGTGGAATCCGGATCGGGGCATCAGTTGCACTACACTGGAGTAGTTCTCTTACGCGGATTAATTCCAAAACGGACATGGAGCTGGAGGTAGGCAGCAGCGGTGGTGCCGTACGCATGTTGTACGTCGTGCGTTCTCTCCTCAGCTGAGCGACGAAGCGTCCTTAGCGCAACATGGGCTGGCAACTAATATAGACATATGGGCCGACCGTCTCGCTTTCCTTTCGAGTACGTCATTGTTGTGTAGATTTTTGTTTGCTCTGCATGTGGGCCGGCTGTCCATGTATCCTTTTCAGGTACGTTCTCAGCTAGGTTTCTAGTTTCCTTTGCATGTACGTCATATGTTGGTTAAAACACACCAAACCAAAAAATAGCGTATGTAAAAATCATCAAAACGGGACAAAACAAAACTGAACCAAACCAAGAATACCTATTCCCTTTAATATTAGGTATAGATATACGGGAGCAGGGGGCACCTCTAGACACAACAATTGATCCTTGAGATCTATTAGCCGTGTGCGGTGCCCCCCTCCACCATATTCCACCTCGATAATATCGTAGCGGTGCTTAGGCGAAGCCCTATGTCGGTAGAACATCATCATCATCACCACGCCGTCGTGCTGACGGAACTCTCCCTTGAAGCTCGGCTAGATCGGAGTTCAAGGGACGTCATCGAGCTGAACATGTGCTGAACTCGGAGGTGCCGTGTGTTTGGTACTTGATCGGTCGGATCGTGAAGACGTACAACTACATCAACCGCGTTGTGCTAACACTTCCGCTTTCGGTCTACGAGGGTACATGGACAACACTCTCCCCTCTCATTGCTATGCATCACCATGATCTTGCGTGTGTGTTGGATTTTTTTTGAAATTACTATGTTCCCCAACAGTGGTATCAGAGCCTGGTTTTATGCGTAGATGTTATATGCACGAGTAGAACACAAGTGAGTTGTGGGCGATACAAGTCATACTGCTTACCAGCATGTCATACTTTGGTTCGGCGGTATTGTTGTATGAAGCGGCCCGGACCGACATTACGCGTACGCTTACGCGAGACTGGTTCTACCGACATGCTTTCCACATAGGTGGCTGGCGGGTGTCAGTTTCTCCAACTTTAGTTGAACCGAGTGAGGCTACGCCCGGTCCTTGAGAAGGTTAAAACAACACTAACTTGACAAACTATCATTGTGGTTTTGATGCGTAGGTAAGAATGGTTCTTGCTCAGCCCGTAGCAGGCACGTAAAACTTGCAACAACAAAGTAAAGGACGTCTAACTTGTTTTTGCAGGGCATGTTGTGATGTGATATGGTCAAGACGTGATGCTATATTTTATTGTATGAGATGATCATGTTTTGTAACCGAGTTATCGGCAACTGGCAGGAGCCATATGGTTGTCGCTTTATTGTATGCAATGCAATCGCCCTGTAATTGCTTTACTTTATCACTAAGCGGTAGCAATAGTCATAGAAGCAATAGGTGGCGAAACGACAATGATGCTACGATGAAGATCAAGGTGTCGCGTCGGTGATGATGGTGATCATGACGGTGCTTTGGAGATGGCGATCACAAGCACAAGATGATAATGGCCATATCATATCACTAATATTGATTGCATGTGATGTTTATCCTTTATGCATCTTATTTTGCTTTGATTGATGGTAGCATTATAAGATGATCTCTCACTAAATTTCAAGGTATAAGTGTTCTCCCTGAGTATGCACCGTTGCGAAAGTTCTTCATGCTGAGACACCACGTGATGATCGGGTGTGATAGGCTCTACGTTCAAATACAATGGGTGCAAAACAGTTGCACACGCGGAATACTCAGGTTATACTTGACGAGCCTAGCATATACAGATATGGCCTCGGAACACTGAGACCGAAAGGTCGAGCGTGAATCATATAGTAGATATGATCAACATAGTGATGTTCACCATTGAAAACTACTCCATCTCACGTGATGATCGGACATGGTTTAGTTGATTTGGATCACATGATCACTTAGATGATTAGTGGGATGTCTATCTAAGTGGGAGTTCTTAGTAATATGATTAATTGAACTTATAAATTTATCATGAACTTAGTACCTGATAGTACTTTGCTTGTCTATGTTTTTTGTAGATAGATGGCTCGTGCTGTTGTTCCGTTGAATTTTAATGCATTCCTTGAGAAAGCTAAGTTGAAAGATGATGGTAGCAATTACATGGACTGGGTCCGTAACTTGAGGATTATCCTCATTGCTGCACAGAAGAGTTACGTCCTGGAAGCACCGCTGGGTGCCAGGCCTGCTGCAGATGCAACTGACGACGTTAAGAACGTCTGGCAGAGCAAAGCTGATGACTACTCGATAGTTCAGTGTGCCATGCTTTATGGCTTAGAACCGGGACTTCAACGACGTTTTGAACGTCATGGAGCATATGAGATGTTCCAGGAGTTGAAGTTAACATGTCAAGAAAATGCCCAGATTGAGAGATATGAAGTCTCCAATAAGTTCTATAGCTGCAAGATGGAAGAGAATAGTTCTGTCAGTGAACATATACTCAAAATGTCTGGGTATAATAATCACTTGATTCAACTGGGAGTTAATATTCCTGATGATAGTGTCATTGACAGTATTCTTCAATCACTGCCACCAAGCTACAAGAGCTTCGTGATGAACTATAATATGCAAGGGATGAACAAGACTAGTCCCGAGCTCTTCGAAATGCTAAAAGCTGCGAAGGTAGAAATCAAAAAGGAGCATCAAGTGTTGATGGTCAATAAGACCACCAGTTTCAAGAAAAAGGGTAAAGGGAAGAAGACGGGGAACTTCAAGAAGAACGACAAACAAGTTGCTGCTCAAGAGAAGAAACCCAAATCTGGACCTAAACCTGAGACTGAGTGCTTCTACTTCAAGTAGACTGGTCACTGGAAGCGGAACTGCCCCAAGTATTTGGCGGATAAGGATGGCAAGGTGAACAAAGGTATATGTGATATACATGTTATTGATGTGTACCTTACTAATGCTCGCAGTAGCACCTGGGTATTTGATACTGGTTCTGTTGCTAATATTTGCAACTCGAAACAGGGACTACGGATTAAGCAAAGATTGGCTAAGGACGAGGTGACGATGCGCGTGAGAAATGGTTCCAAAGTCGATGTGATCGCGGTCGGCACGTGCTACGTCTTGAGCTTGCGTTGGTTTTCCTTGAAGAGGAAAGGCTGATGCAGCAATAGTAGCATAAGTATTTCCCTCAGTTTTCAAAAACCAAGGTATCAATCCAGTAGGAGGCTCCTCAAAAGTCCCACGCACCTACACAAACAAATAAAGAACTCACAACCAACGCAATAAAGGGGTTGTCAATCCCTTCACGGCCACTTGCGAAAGTGAGATCTGATAGGGATAGTATGATAAGATAAATATATTTTTGGTATTTTTTGATATAGATTGGAAAAGTAAATATGCAAATAAAAGTAGATTGAAAGCTTATATGATAAAGGATAGACCCGGGGGGGGGGGGCATAGGTTTCACTAGTGGCTTCTCTCAAGATAGCATAAGTATTACGGTGGGTGAACAAATTACTGTCGAGCAATTGATAGAAAAGCGAATAATTATGAGATTATCTAGGCATGATCATGTATATAGGCATCACGTCCATGACAAATAGACCGACTCCTGCCTGCATCTACTACTATTATTCCACACATCGACCGCTATCCTTCATGCATCTAGAGTATTAAGTTCATAAGAACAGAGTAACACATTATGAAAGATGACATGATCTAGATGGATAAACTCAAGCAATATGATATAAACCCCATCTTTTTATCCTCGATGGCAACAATACAATACGTGCCTTGCAACCCCTGCTGTCACTGGGTAAGGACAGCGCAAGATTGAACCCAAAGCTAAGCACTTCTCCCATGGCAAGAAAGATCAATCTAGTAGGCCAAACCAAACTGATAATTCGAGAGACTTGCAAAGATAACTCAATCATACATAAAAGAATTCAGAGGAGATTCAAATATTTCTCATAGATAAACTTGATCATAAACCCACAATTCATCGGATCTCGACAAACACACCGCAAAAAGAGTTTACATCGAATAGATCTCCACAAGAGAGGGGGAGGACATGATATTGAGATCCAAAAAGATAGAAGAAGCCATCTATGTCGGATTTCGGGTTTCGGCAGACCCTTAAGGTTCGAACACTGGGGTGCGCACGAAGATCTCTCCCCTACCAGCTCACGTCTCAAAGTCTCGCAAAGATCTAAGCAAGAAAGATGAATACACAAGGTTCACGAGATTTATACTAGTTTAGGCCACCATTGTGGTGTAATACCCTACTACAGTGTGTGGTGTGGTGGATTGCCTCAGGGGCTGATAGTGAACAGTACAAAGGGAAAGCAGCCTCACGAGGGGCTGTTCTTGAGCTGGTGTGATGAACTGCTTGGGTGAGTTCAGTCGCTTCTCTCTCTCTCTCTCTCTCTCTCTCTGGTTGATCTCCAGATGATCTTCCCTCCCTAGATTGTGGGTGGCTAGTCCTATTTATAGGCGGAGGCCATGGGCCTCTTTCCAAATAATGAGCGGGAAGGGCGCTAACAATTGGCCATGTTGAAGGGGAACATCTGGTACACTTATCCTGACTAAAGTTGGTCTTCGACTGCCAAAGGTCCTAACGGTGACGCCGCGCTGGGCTCCACGATGACCTCCAACCTGCCGTTCTGCTGGTCTTGGTCTTGTTGCACCAATATGGTAACCTTTGCCTGATACCTTGGCATGTGCTAGCCCCCTTTGCACCGAAAGGGCAACAAGGACACTGCGTAGGCTAGCGCCCGCCTGGTCCTCGATCGTCATGGCTTGCGTCACGGGTCCCTCGGGAGGTGCCCTACCTTGATCTCTCCGCCTCCTCGCGAGCCTGCCTGAGGAGGCTGCTCCTGAGGGAGCTCCCTTTCGTCCGCCCCGTGAGGCTAGGCCCCTCGCGAGGGTCTTGAGCTTGAGTTGATGGAGCTGGGCTGCATTGGGCCCCCACTTGAGCCACGTCGCAGGCCACAGGCAGGAAAGTCTGGGGACCCCCATTCCCAGAACGCCGACAGTAGCCCCCGGGCCAAAGGCACGCCCGGACTTGGTTTAGCAGAGAAGCGAAGGGGCAAGTGCGAAGCGCCGCCGGCCCTAACAGCCTGCGGCCTTGGGTGCCGCGTGGTGGCTGATTGGACGTGGGCATCTCCGCTTCCCCACGATGCCTCGACAACCGCACAACTTGACAAAAAGGGGTGCCCGGGCCAGACTGACCTGCTTTGTTCTCGTCTTCCTTGCTCCAGATACCCTTTCTCGCCCTTCTCCTTCCTGCTTCCGAAATCCTCCAGATCTTCCTCAATCCTTCCCGTCCGATGAGCTATGGCGCCCCGCAAGACTCCGACTGAGGCCTGGTACTCCCCGGCTCTGGATCCCCCGAATGTGTCGGAGACTAATCTTGCCCTCGTGCGCCGGAGGACGGTGGCGCAGGGCAACGCGGGAGCGACTGTGTTCAAGGCCGGCTCCAGCCAGCCTGAAGGCAAGGGGAGCACCTTTTACCCGCTCTTCGTGAGCGCCATCGTCGCCGGTCTGGTGCCTCCTTTTTCCGAGTTCTTCCTTGCTGTTCTTCGCCTGTACAACTTGCAAGCTCTGCACCTCCACCCCAACTCTTTTCTTCTTCTAGCGATCTTCGCCTACTATTGCGAGGCTCACGTTGGGATAAAGCCCTCAGTGGCCTTGTTGCGCCATTACTTTTATCTCCAGGTTTCTCGTGGCCCTATCCCGCAAGCGCGAGTTTTGTCGCGTACTCCGGCTCCAACGCCATCTCGAAGCCCGGGAAGAGGATTGAAGGCTTCCGGAGCAGGTGGGTCATGGTGGACGCCTGGCACATTCACCCCCGACTTGTGCTGCCCACGGGGCAGCCCACGGCCGTTGATGCGTGGTCTCGCGCGGAGCTCGTCGACCCCCGCGCGAGGGCGGTGCTGGAGAGGGGTGGACGCGGACCTGAGGCCAGGCAACCTGGGGGCGGCAAAGCTGACCGGGGCCACACTCCTGAGGGAGTTTCTGGAGCACCGGGTGGCTCCACTCCGGGAGCACTCGCTCCCGTTGTGGAGGCTCGGGGAAGCAGATGCTGCCATTCGCCTGAGCTCTGCAGCCCTGGCCAATGAAGATTTGGTCGCGGCCCTCCACTCCTTGGTCGGGGGAGATGTGGCTAGGCCGAACGGTGCTCCTATCCCCCTATTTCTTCATGACGACTCGGAGTAGGTGGTGGACGCCATGCCCACCTTCAACGGTGAGGGGCTAGTGCCCGCAGTGGCTCCCGGGGATCTGACGGTGTTGTCGATGATGAACGTGTCCTCCAGCGACTCCAGCGGGAGTGGAGGAGGAAGAAGAGGAGGAGGAGGATGAAGAGTTCGACTCCGAGGCGACTGGTGAGGAGTCGGAGGAGTCCTTCCCCCGGCGCAGGTCTCGCACCCTCCGCTCCATGTCGGATGACGATGAGGCCAGCGCCGGGCGAGGGGGAGTGGACTCTCCCCCGGTCCCGAGGAAAGACAGGTCGGGGCTGGTGCCCCCAGGATCCGCTCTAGCTCCAGGGCGGTTTGAGGCCATCTCCGGCCTTCCCGACGCGTCCTCTGCTTCCATGCCTCCCAAGGCTGACCCCAGCTGCAGGCTCTCGGGCTTCAAGTTTGGCCGGAGGCTGCTTGAACCCGCGAGTGATGACCTGTAAGTACTCGATCTGTGCTCTACTTTGTTTCTCCCGCTGAGACTTGACGTCTGCACTGCTTGACCAGGCCGGTACCTGAGGCGAAGAGGTTGAGGGGGGCTTCTGCGGCCCTGCTTGAGGTGAGTTCGCCTGCCGAGGCAGCACCTTCTTCTGTAGGGAAAGGAGGCACCGAGGCCCACGCTTTCCCTGCCCAGTCATCCTCGCGAGTCCAGCAGGGGCACTCTGGCGAGGAGTCAGCCCCCGTGGTCCCGCTGACCTTGGAGGGGCCTAGGCTTGGTGCTACTGCTGAGATGCCCAAGGCCCGGGAGGCTCCTTCCTCCCAAGCCGTGATCATGCTGCCGTCCTCTCCGCCTGCTCCACCAGCTCCCGTCTCTTCTGATCCCTCCGCTGTCTTGGACCAGGCCGCCAATGAACTGAGCCGGCTTCGGGAGGATCTCCAGAGTGCAGACCCCCACCTGGTGGTCGGGCGCCTGGAGTTAGCCTCCGGCTGGGCCCGCTCTGCTGCCTCTGTCCGAGCAGCGCTGAGGCAGGCTGCGTCCGCCTCCGACGAGGAGAAGCAAGCTGCCTGCCAGGCTAAGGCTGCTCGTGATGCTGCCCAAGGCGAAGCTGCAGATGCCCAGGGCCGCTGCAAGGCGCTGGAAGTCGAGCTGCAAGACCTACGCGAGGAGCTCGCGAAGGAGGTCCGCATCCGCCAGGAGAAGGAGGAGGGGATGAAGGCTCGGGAGGCTGCCGTCAAAGATCGAGACGCCGAGCTTGTTGACCGTCGTGGCCTATTGGAGACGCTGGAGAAGGCACTAAAGGCGGAGAGGGCCAAGCTAGACCGCAAGGCGAAGGTCCTGGCCGAGGACCGGGTGGCCTTCGCCGAGCTGGAGGAGAAGGCTCGCGCCGCGCTGAAGACGCTCTATGAGAGCGTCTTAGAGGACCCGTTGGCTGGCGAAGAGGACGGCCCTGCCGAGCTGCTTCCCTTCCTGGTCCGTGCGCTTGAAGATGCCGCGGACGGCCTTGGTCCCACGGCCGAGGCCGAGGCGCGTGCCCTGTCGTCTGCAGCGCTGACGCGCGTCTTGAGCCACGTCCACCTTCGCTACCCCAACGTCGACCTCGACAGCCTAATGGAACCTGTGAGCGGCGACCTTGCCACTGCTGTTGCTGAGGCCGTGAAGGGCCGAGCCGAGGCTTTGCTGGGGAGGTTCCGCGCCTTCAGCACCTTGCCTAAGCGCGACGCCGCTGGCTCCGCGGCTTCAGGAGGCGGGGCCGCCCGGCGCGACCCCACCGCAGGCGGCAACGCCACTGGAAAGTGATCCCCTTGCATCTTTTGTCTTGTTTTAATCCCTGCAACATGCACCATGCCTCGTGGAGGCATTTAAATTTGTGTTTGGTGTTGTGAAAACACTCTATGGCTTGTAATATTTGCTTTTGTATTCCCTAGAATTTGCATCTTTCCCTCCTATTTGCTTGTGTTCCACGTCAGCAGGGCCCGACCCCGCGCATACCTCAGCCGCCGTTAGCCTCGACCGGAAACCAGGACGAGACTAAGTGGTGAGGGGCTACGTGGCAAGTTAGGCTCCTGAGTCGCGATGCTCAGGAGTCCCCCTTGACGCGCAAACAGCAAGTAGGGAAGGAAGGGGGCGTAGGAGTGGATTTGTCGTTCTACGTCGGCAAGGCCCGGCCCTGCGCATACCTCAGCCGCCGTTAGCCCCGACCGGAAACCAGGACGGGACCAAGGAGTGAGGGGGCTACGTGACCAGTTAGGCTCCTGAGTCGCGATGCTCAGGAGTCCCCCTTGACGCGCAAACGAGTCTTCGTACCTTGGCTCCGCTCGGGGGGAGGTGCGCGACGACCAGGTCCGAGGGACCTTGATGGGTGGCGTGCATTTGGGCGTAGCTCGGGCGCCGCCCCCGCGTCCAGCCCCCTCGCGCGGCACTCCCGAGGGGAGGCGTTGCGATGGTACCAGACACTTAGCTCTGGGCTCCCTCAGGTTGATACGGCCGTGGGCCGCCCTCAGTTGTTTATCACCAGCGCGGAGCATAGCGCTTCCGTATGTGTACGGGCATAGCCGCTCCTCGGCAGTGTCGTCAGCCAGCGCGGAGCATGGTGCTTCCACTGGTACGTGGGAGGGGGCTCCCCTCCAGGAGGAGCCCCCGGGGCATGTACAGCCCCGCCCTGACACGTGGCCGGCACGGTAGGGCTAGGAGAGGTGTATCTGGGCACCCGTGAGCCAGCGCGGGACTCATGAGGCCCTACTTCGAGGCGGGTTGCGCCTGGCTCTGGGCCTTTATCAATGGTGTGTTCCTGCAGGGTGGTTAAAATGCAAATGCTCTACGTCCTCAGGTCCTGGCCCTCGAGCGAGCTCAGCCGGCACTAGTATGCCAAGTCGCGATGCCGTGGGTCAAGGCCAGGGGGTGAGGGCTGGAGAGCCAGTAAGAGCCCGTGAGTCGCGATGCTCAGGTGCCCCCCTTTTAACGTGCAAGTGCTTTGCATGCAAGCGGAGAGGTCTGCGATAAGCAGCAGATAATAATCATGAGGACCAGGTTAGGCTCGGAGGAGCGAATTCATATAGGCAGATGCGGAGCAGTAAACGCCACTGGGTCTGCCCGAGCAGCCTGGGGATAATGCAGCCCGAGGGGCGCCCCCAACAAAGCAGATGAAAATCATAGGCAAAACGGATACATGCCGCAGGGACGGGCCCATGCGACCTGGTATTGATGCGGACCTGCGGGCGCTCCCAGCTGAAGATAAAACTTGAAAAGATGTCACCTGATACCATTGCAGGGCGAGTGTCGGAGTAGCTGTCGACGCGCGGTGAAGCAGCCAACCCTCACGAGCCCTCGGAGCCCTGAGCCTCGGGAGGCTCTGAGGGTCTGGGCGGCTCCTCAAGGCCTGTCTCCACCTCCTCCAGGAACGCGTGGTGCCTGGCCACCTGAGCCTCCAGGATGCTCCTCATCAGGCGCTGGTGGGCAGCAGCCACGTTCTGCAGGCCGAAGGGCATGCGAACGTAGCTGTGAGGTGGACCCTCACAGCGCCTCACGCGTGAAGGCCAGAGGCGCTCCTGGGATGCGGCTTGGTTGAGCCCCGGTATGTCAATGCAGACACGCAACCCACCATCCTTGCCGGAACGTGGGGCTACAGCGGGTAGGCGGCGGCTGCCACGCATGACTCTTGACTCCTGCAGCTCCTGAATGTTCCTCACGATGAACTCCTGGGGGTTTTGCCTTCCTTGCCTTATGCCTTCTTCAGGGAAACGTGCCTTGAAGCACGCCTCCAAGTGGTGCCCGGGCGCCTCCCTCATGACCTTGGCGAGGTCGGTGGCCCTCCAGGAGAGAGCCCCCCAGCCCTGCCCGAGGAGGGCGCCGGGCGCGCCTTCCTATGCGACAGAGGGTGGCGCCCCTTGGACGGGCGCTGGTCCTGACGCAACGCCTCCGGAGGGGCCTACCTCGTGAGGTTTTGGGCCAGGTGAAGCCTTCTTCTTCTTAGGAACTGCCTCAGGGAGCCTCCCGCTCCTGTGATCTGGGTCTTCGATTGCCGCGGCCTGGAAGGCACGCTCAAGAGAACACACTGCATCCCTTTCCTTGCAAGGCACTGTGATGATTCCACCGCTTCCTGGCATCTTGAGGACATTGTAGCCATGGTGAGTCACTACCATGAACTTGGCCAGAGCTGGGTACCTGAGGATGGCATTGTATGGCAAGCGGATGTGACCGACGTCAAAGTCAATGAGCTCGGTGCGGTAATTGTTGCGCTGCCCAAAGGTGACAGGAAGACGAACTTGCCCTATTGGAACAGTGGAACCATCAGTGACTCCTGAGAAAGGCTTGGTTGGCTGAAGCTGATCGTATGGCACTTGGAGATTGCTGAACATCTCGACGGACAGGACGTTGATCCCAGCTCCGCCGTCGATGAGGGTCCTGGTGACTTGCACATTGCTGATGACTGGGGAACAAAGCATCGGGAGGACCCCGGCCATTGCCGCACGCTTGAGCTGATCCGCTGAGCTGAACGTGATAGCACACGCAGACCACCTGAGTGGGCGCGTGGCCTCAAGCTTGGGGAGGATTGCATTCACCTCGCGAGCAAACTGCTTGAAGATGCGCTGAGAGGCTGGGGCCTGAGCGCCGCCCAAGATGCAAGCGATTGCGCGCGGCTCCTGGAAGCCCCCAGCCCCCTCGTCCTGGTGATGGTCTTCATTCCTCCTTGGTGGTGGTGGCAGAGGAGGGAGGCCTGCGTTGCCTTGAGGGAGGTCCTCACGAGGCTGATCCCTCCAACCTCCCTCGCGAGGCTGGTCCTGCCAGCGGTCCTCGTGAGGACGGTCACGCCACCCTTGGCGAGGGCCACAGTCTTCCCATCGTCCTCCACCTCTTCCTCCTCCTCGGCCATAGCCCCGGTCGCTGCGGTCGGGGCGTCGGCCGATACGTCCATCTCGCACGGCTCTGAGCTCCTGACATTCATTGGTGTTGTGTGTGTGGAGGTCATGGTACACGCAGTACCGGCTGCCCTTAGATGACTCAGGCAGATCCCTGCCTCGCTTGGTGTCTAGCTCTGCTGCGAGCACTGCAGCCCTCTTGCGCTTCACGTCCTTGACCTTGGGCTTCTTCTCTTCTAGGTCGGCAGCCGGGAGCTCGAGGAGGGAGAGGCGCCCTTCCGCAGCCCTGGCGCACTTGGTAGCCAGGTTGAACAGCTCCAGCGATGTGCACATGTCTTCATGGATTGCTAGCTCCTCTTTCATCTTGATGTCACGCACGCCGTCGGAGAAGGCTGAAATGATGGCCTCCTTAGTCACCTTGGGAATCTTGAGGCGGGCGTTGTTGAAGCGCTGGATGTACTTCTGTAGGGTCTCTCCCAGCTGTTGCTTGATGCGGCGCAGGTCGCTCATAGCCGGGGGCCGGTCGCGGGTGCCTTGGAAGTTGGCGATGAAGCGGGTGCGCATCTCGTCCCAGGAGGAGATCATGCCTGGGGCCAAGTTCTGGAGCTAGGTGCGTGCACCGTCCTTGAGTGGCATGGGAAACCAATTCGCCATGACCTTCTCGTCCCCATTGGCGGCCTCGATGCCCAACTCGTAGAGCTGGAGGAACTCCGCGGGGTCCGAAGTGCCGTCGTAGTGTGGAGGCAGGTCTGGCTTGAACTTGCCGGGCCACGCGACGCTACGCAACTCGGAGGTGGAAGCGCGGCAGCCTGCAGTGGCCACCAGAGCTCTCTGCTGAGGTGGGGCTTGCTCCTGGGGATTCCCGCGCGCCGCTGCCTGGAGCAACGCTGGGTCTTGACGTAGCGGTGCAGGGATGCGGTCATGGCGCACCGGTGCTGGGAGCACGCGAGCACCTTCTTGGGGGCGAGGGATCTCTTGGCAGCTCCTTTCTTGTCGCGCAGGCGCCGGACGCAGCGGGTCTCGGCCTGGGGCCGCGCGCCTTGGAGCCAGGGCGCCCTCTTGGGGAGGAGGTGGTGGAGGCACCTCCTGCTCCTCGCCTCCTGCGTAGGATGGAGGGTGAGGCAGCGAGAGGGACGACATGGGAGAGCCCCCTGCGGCGCTGACGAGCTCTGTGATGCGGGCAGCCAGTCCTCGTAGAGGTCGTCGACGGGGCGGTAGTGCAGGAGCTCACGCACCAGGAGCAGCACGGTGTGCACGTCTGTGGGGGCGCGTCGGGCGTGTGACGACGAACCGGCTGGAGTTAGCGATGGGGTGGCGGTGCGGCCATCGCGCCGCACCGAAGGATGCAGGGACGAGGCCTGCTGCTCGTTCCCCGCTGGGCCGGTGGCGGCGTTGGCGGCAGGCGATGGAGAACGACGGGGGCGTCCGCCGACGGGAGCCATCTGGGCGACGCGGGTGGCGAGAGCAGCCCGACGCTCGCCGCAGGCTCGGCGAGCGTCGGCCATGGTCACGGTGGAAGACCTGACACAACCGGCGGAAGAAAGATTCCGGCGCACCCCCTACGAGGGCGCGCCAAATGTCGGATTTCAGGTTCCGGCAGACCCTTAAGGTTCGAACACTGGGGTGCACACGAAGATCTCTCCCCTACCAGCTCACGTCTCGAAGTCTCGCAAAGATCTAAGCAAGAAAGATGAACACACAAGGGACATGAGATTTATAATGGTTCAGGCCACCATTGTGGTGTAATACCCTACTCCAGTGTGTGGTGTGGTGGATTACCTCAGTGGCTGATAGTGAATAGTACAAAGGGAGAGCAGCCTCGCGAGGGGCTGTTCTTGTGCTGGTGCGATGAACTGCTTAGGTGAGTTTAGTCACTTCCCTCTCTCTCTCTCTGGTTGATCTCCAGATGATCTTCCCTCCCTAGATTGTGGGTGGCTAGTCCTATTTATAGGCGGAGGCCCTGGGCCTCTTCCCAAACAATGAGCAGGAAGGGCGCCAACAATTGGCCATTTTGAAGGGGAACATCTAGTACACTTATCCTGACTAAAGTTGGTCTTCAGCTGCCAAAGGTCCTGACGGTGATGCCGCCCTAGGCTCCACGATGACCTCCAACCTGCCGTTCTGCTGGTCTTGGTCTTGTTGCACCGAAACGGTAACCTTTGCCTGATGCCTTGGCCTGTGCTTGCCCCCTTTGCACCGAAAGGGAAACGAGGACACTGCGTAGGCCGGTGCCCGCCTGGTCCTCGATCGTCATGGCTTGCGTCACGGGTCCCTCGGGAGGTGCCCTGCCTTGATCTCCCCGCCTCCTCGCAAGCCTGCCTGAGGAGGCTGCTCCTGAGGGAGCTCCCTGTCGTCCGCCCCACGAGGCTTGGCCCCTCGCGAGGGTCTTGAGCTTGAGTTGATAGAGCTAGGCTGCATTGGGCCCCCACTTGAGCTGCGTCGCAGGCCGCAGGCAGGCAAGTCTGGGGACCCCCGTTCCCAGAATGCCGACAGTCTAGCTAATAACTATGGACCTGAAGGTCTATGGTAAACTACTCACAACTCATTGAGGGGCTATGGTGTTGATGTAGAAGCCCTCCGTGGTTGATTCCCCCTCCGGCGGAGCGCCGGCGAAGGCTCCAAGATGGGATCTCGCGGATACAGAAGGTTACGGCGGTGGAAATTGTTTTTCGTTGGCTCTCTGGATGTTTTCGGGGTACGTCGGTATATATAGGAGGAAGAAGTATGTCGGTGGCCGCTTGAGGGGCCCAAGAGACAGGGGCACGCCCAGGAGGGGTGGGCGCGCCCTCCTATCTCCTAGCCGCCTCGATTGCTTCTTGACTTGCACTCCAAGTCCTCTGGATCACGTTCGTTCCAAAAATCACGCTCCCAAAGGTTTCATTCCGTTTGGACTCCGTTTGATATTCCTTTTCTTCGAAATACTGAAATAGGCAAAAAAAACAGCAATACGGCTGGGCCTCCGGTTAGTAGGTTAGTCCCAAAAATGATATAAATGTGTAAAATAAAGCCCATAAACATCCAAAAGGGGTAATATAATAGCATGGAACAATCAAAAATTATAGATATGTTGGAGACGTATCAGCACGCTACCTCTACATCTACCTTCGGGATTAGTTTTAGACCTGAATAATTGTTATTTGGTGCCAGCGTTAAGCATGAACATTATATCTCGATCTTGTTTGATGCGAGACGTTATTCATTTAAATCAGAGAATAATGGTTGTTCTATTTATATGAGTAATATCTTTTATGGTCATGCACCATTGAAGAGTGGTCTATTTTTATTGAATCTCGATAGTAGTGATACACATATTCATAATGTTGAAGCCAAAAGATGCAGAGTTGATAATGATAGTGCAACTTATTTGTGGCACTGCCGATTGGGTCATATTGGTGTAAAGCGCATGAAGAAACTCCATACTGATGGACTTCTGGAATCACTTGATTACGAATCACTTGGTACTTGCGAACCGTGCCTCATGGGCAAAATGACTAAAATGCCGTTCTTCGGAACTATGGAGCGAGCAACAGATTTGTTGGAAATCATACATACTGATGTATGTGGTCCAATGAACATTGAGGCTCGCGGCGGGTATCGTTATTTTCTCACCTTCACAGATGATTTGAGCAGATATGGGTATATGTACTTAATGAAACATAAGTCTGATACATTTGAAAAGTTCAAAGAATTTCAGAGTGAAGTGGAAAACATCGTAACAATAAAGTTTCTACGATCTGATCATGGAGGAGAATATTTGAGTTACAAGTTTGGTTTACATTTGAAACAATGCGGAATAGTTTCGCAACTCACGCCACCTAGAACACCACAACGTAATGGTGTGTCCGAATGTCATAATTGTACTTTACTAGATATGGTGCGATCTATGATGTCTCTTACTGATTTACCGCTATTGTTTTGGGGTTATGCTTTAGAGACGGTCGCATTAATGTTAAATAGGGCACCATCAAAATCCATTGAGATGACGCCTTATGAACTGTGGTCTGGCAAGAAACCAAAGTTGTCGTTTCTTAAAGTTAGGGGCTGCAATGCTTATGTGAAAAAACTTCAACCTGATCAGCTCGAACCCAAATCGGAGAAATGTGTCTTCATAGGATACCCAAAGGAGCCTATTGGGTATACCTTCTATCACAGATCTGAAGGCAAGACTTTTGTTGCTAAATTTGGATCCTTTCTAGAGAAGGAGTTTCTCTCAAAAGAAGTGAGTGGGAGGAAAGTAGAACTTGATGAGGTAACTGTACCTGCTCCCTTATTAGAAAGTAGTTCATCATAGAAACCGGTTCATGTGATGACTACACCAATTAGTGAGGAAGCTAATGATATTGATCACGAAACTTCAGATCAAGTTACTACCAAACCTCGTAGGTCAACTAGAGTAAGATCCGCACCAGAATGGTACGCCAATCCTATTCTCGAAGTCATGTTACTTGACCATGGCGAACCTACGAACTATGAGGAAGCGATGATGAGCCCAGATTCCGCAAAATGGCTTGAGGCCATGAAATCTGAGATGGGATCCATGTATGAGAACAAAGTATGGACTTTGGTTGACTTGCCTAATGATCGGCAAGCCATCGAGAATAAATGGATCTTCAAGAAGAAGACTGACGCTGATGGTAATGTTACTGTCTACAAAGTTCGACTTGTTGCGAAAGGTTTTCGACAAGTTCAAGGGGTTGACTACGATGATACTTTCTCACCCGTAGTGATGCTTAAGTCTGTCCAAATCATGTTAGCAATTGCCGCATTTTATGATTATGAAATATGGCAAATGGATGTCAAAACTGCATTCCTGAATGGATTTCTAGAACAAGAATTGTATTTGATGCAACCAGAAGGTTTTGTCGATCCAAAAGGTGCTAACAAAGTGTGCAAGCTCCAGCGATCCATTTATGGACTGGTGCAAGCCTCTCGGAGTTGGAATAGACGCTTTGATAGTGTGATCAAAGCATATGGTTTTATACAGACTTTTGGAGAAGCCTGTATTTACAAGAAAGTGAGTGGGAGCTTTGTAGCATTTCTGATATTATATGTAGACGACATATTGTTGATTGGAAATGATATAGAATTTCTGGATAGCATAAAAGGATACTTGAATAAAAGTTTTTCAATGAAAGACCTCGGTGAAGCTGCTTACATATTAGGCATCAAGATCTATAGAGATAGATCAAGATGCTTAATTGGACTTTCACAAAGCATATACCTTGATAAAGTTTTGAAAAAGTTCAAATGGATCAAGCAAAGAAAGGGTTCTTGCCTGTATTACAAGGTGTGAAGTTGAGTCAGACTCAATGCCCGACCATAGTAAAAGATACAGAGAAAATGAAAGATGTTCCCTATGCTTCAGCCATAGGCTCTATCATGTATGCAATGCTGTGTACCAGACCTGATGTATGCTTAGCAATAAGTTTAGCAGGGAGGTACCAAAGTAATCCAGGAGTGGATCACTGGACAGCGGTCAAGAATATCCTGAAATACCTGAAAAGGACTAAGGATATGTTTCTCATTTATGGAGGTGACAAAGAGCTAGTCGTAAATGGTTACGTCGATGCAAGCTTTGACACTGATCTGGACGATTCTAAATTGCAAACCGGATACGTGTTTATATTAAACGGTGGAGCTGTCAGTTGGTGAAGTTCTAAACAAAGCGTCATGGCGGGATCTACATGCAAAGCGGAGTACATAGCTGCTTCAAAAGCAGCAAATGAAGGAGTTTGGATGAAGGAGTTCATATCCGATCTAGGTGTCATACCTAGTGCATCGGGACCAATGAAAATCTTCTGTGACAATACTGCTGCAATTGCCTTGGCAAAGGAATCCAGATTTCACAAGAGGACCAAGCACATCAAGAGACGCTTCAATTCCATCCGGGACTAAGTCCAGGTGGGAGACATAGAGATTAGCAAGATACATATGGATCTGACTATTGCAAACCCGTTGACTAAGCCTCTTCCACGAGCAAAACATGATCAGCACCAAGGCTCCATGGGTGTTAGAATCATTACTGTGTAATCTAGATGATTGACTCTAGTGCAAGTGGGAGACTGAAGGAAATATGCCCTAGAGGCAATAATAAAGTAATTATTTATTTCCTTATATCATAATAAATGTTTATTATTCATGCTAGAATTGTATTAACCGGAAACATAATACATGTGTGATCAAAGATGGTTGTGTTTCCTAACCATAGACATGAGTTGTCATTTGATTAACGGGATCACATCATTAGGAGAATGATGTGATTGACTTGACCCATTCCGTTAGCTTAGCACTTGATCGTTTAGTATGTTGCTATTGCTTTATTCATGACTTATACATGTTCCTACAACTATGAGATTATGCAACTCCTGTTTACCAGAGGAACACTTTGTGTGCTACCAAACGTCACAACGTAACTGGGAGATTATAAAGGAGCTCTATAGGTGTCTCCGAAGGTACATGTTGAGTTGGCGTATTTCGAGATTAGGTTTTGTCACTCCGATTGTCGGAGAGGTACCTCTGCGCCCTCTCGGTAATGCACATCACTATAAGCCTTGGAAGCAATGTAGCTAATGAGTTAGTTACAGAATGATGCATTACGTAACGAGTAAAGAGACTTGCCGGTAACGAGATTGAACTAGGTATTGAGATATCGACGATCGAATCTCGGGTAAGTAACATACCGATGACAAAGGGAACAACGTATGTTGTTATGCGGTTTGACCGATAAAGATCTTCGTAGAATATGTAGGAGCCAATATGGGCATCCAGGTTCCGCTATTGGTTATTGACCGGAGACGTGTCTCGATCATGTATACATAGTTCTCGAACCCGTAGGGTCCGCACGCTTAAAGTTAGATGACGGTTATATTATGAGTTCATGTGTTTTGATGTACCGAATATAGTTCGGAGTACCGGATGTGATGAAAGAACATGCGCTGCCCCCATGTTTGGTTTTGGTAATTGATGACAATCTCTATGAACTAATGGTTACCATGAGTTATATTTGAAGGTTTTCTCCATAGGCTTTTCTTGAAGTCCATGTGTTGGTTTCAAGGAGTTTATGAGTTGTCCAAGGTGCTATTAAGGAATTATCCAAAGATTGGTCATGTGAGTGTTGAGCTTATTGCAAGCATATCTTGAAGAAGAAGATTGTGTGATCACTCATGTTTACCTTCAAGACATCATCCAAATGAAGAGAGTTGGAAAGTTTCAAGGTTGATCAAGACTAAGTAAAGAGTGAATCAAGTTGATCAACACACAAAGCGCACAAGATGTACCGAGGGATCAAGTGATCCCATGGTATGGTAAGAATTGTCCATTACGCTTTGTGTGCTAACCCATGGTCTTCGTGAGAGTTCTTTGTGGGGTTAGGTTGCGGTGTGCAAGTTAAAGTGATGCATCACAAAGATATCAAGTGCTTGAAGCTTGCCGTCCATTATGGTGACAATGGACTTGTGAAGATGAGCGAAAGAGTGGCTCACCCATAGTGGAGTATGGGGGAGCAATCAACTAGTCTTCATCGAGCCAACACAATCAATAAAGGTGGTCCATCTTGAGGAGGAGTAGATCATCATCATCTAGCTCAAGTGGACTTTGTGCAAGGCAAAGGTTTGCCCTTTATAGGTTTTCTATTTTACCGGTCTCATGGTAGTTGTGGGAGACCGGGTTATAGGATCAATTGTCGTACTATCAAGGGGGGCTCTCGATGAGTTGCTTGATCGTATCGTTTGTAGAGAGCTCAAACCATTGCATCCTTGCATCATCTTTATTGGTTCTTGTTTGTTTCTTCTCCTTGTGAGATTTGGAGCTTATGGTCATTTTTATGACAAGCTCGAGTTCATCGAAAACGGAGTTCACATGCATCTTCTATGATATTTTCGATGTTGGGGGGTATGACGGTTCTTCTATGTTGGAGGTTTCACTTCTTTTTTTGTTAAGCATACCTCCCCTGCCTCTTCTTACTATAACTAACAAGCTTGAGTTTGCTCAATTCGGAGCTCATTTGCAGAACTTATGGCAGTTCTGGTTTTATTGTTTCCCTCTGTTGTCTTCTCTGCAAAATGAAGGACTCCTAGTGTTGCTGATCTGGGGCATGCGGTAGTACTGCTCTCCGGAGCGGTAGTATCGCAGGCCCTTGCGGTAGTACCGCAGCCTCCTGTGGTAGTACTGCAGGTGCTCACGGTAGTACTGCTCTGTAGGAGCGGTAGTACCATGGCCTCATGCCAGGCGTAGCTGCTCGAGCGGTAGTAGGGGCGGATGTAATTTTTACATCGGCGCCCTACGCGGTAGTAACGTGGGCTCTGGCCAGGCTTAGCAGCATGAGCAGAAGTAGGGGCGGATGTAATTTTTTACATCCGCGCCCTACGCGGTAGTACCGCTCTTTGTGTGCAGTAGTACCATGCCGGATTTTTGTGCAGGTCCTCCTTCAGTGGAAGTAGGTACGGAAGTAATTTTTTACTTCCGTGCGTTCTCTGCGCCTAGTGTTGCCTGCCTTACGGTAGTACCGTAGGGGCGCGCGGTAGTACCGCTCCGGCGGTTCTACCGCTCATTGCCCTGTGCAACAGGCCTTCATCTGGCCAGTGCTGCACATGCGGTAGTACCGCAACCTGTAGCGGTAGTACCGTAGCTCCGTGCGGTAGTACCGCGTCGTGCGGGCTGAGTGAGGGGATAACGGTTGGATTTCTCCCCACCTATAAAAGGGGGTCTTCTTCCCCATTGAGACTTATCCTTTGAGCTCGTGTTCTTCCCCCATTGTTGACCTTCTTCGAGCTTACTAACTCTCAATCCCTCCAATGATTCTTGCTAGTTCTTGAGGGAAAAGAGAGAGGAGATCTAGATCCACGTTTCCACCAATCACTTTCTCCTCTAAGTGAGGGGAACCCCTTAGATCTAGATCTTGGAGTTCTTCGTGTTCTTCTTTCGTTCTTCCTCTCATTTTCCTCCCTAGCATTAGTTGCTTTGGTGGGATTTGGGAGAGAAGGACTTAGGCACTCCGTGTGCCCTTGCCATTGCATTTGGTGCATCGGTTTGAGTTCTCCACGGTGATACGTGTAAGTGGAGTTTGAGAAGCTTATTACTCTTGGGTGTTTGGACACCCTAGAGCTTGTTCCTCTTGGGTGCCTTGGCGCCCTAGACGGTTGGTGTTGTTCGGAGCTCAATCATTGTGGTGTAAAGCTCTGGGCAAGCGTCGGGGTCTCCAATTAGGTTGTGGAGATCGCCCCGAGAAATTTTACGGGTACCGGTGACCGCCCCCAAGGGTTGCCAAACTGTACGGGTTCGGTGACCGCCCCAAGGGTTGCCATTTGTACGGGTTCGGTGACCGCCCTCAAGGGTCCCTTAGTGGAATCACGGCATCTTGCATTGTGCGAGGGTGTGAGGAGATTACGGTGGCCCCAGTGGCTTCTTGGGGAGCATTGTGCCTCCACACCGCTCCAAACGGAGATTAGCATCCGCGAGGGTGTGAACTTCGGGATACATCGTCGTCTCCGCGTGCCTCGGTTATCTCTTACCCGAGACCTTTACTTATGCACTTTACTTTGTGATAGCCATATTGTTCTTTGTCATATATCTTGCTATCACATAGTTACTTATCTTGCTTAGCATAAGTTGTTGGTGCACATAGGTGAGCCTAGTTGTTGTAGGTTTTGTGCTTGACAAATTAACCGTTAGGTTTATTCCGCATTTGTTCAAGCCTCTACCGTAATTATTTTAAAACGCCTATTCACGCCCCCTCTAGGCGACATCCACGATCTTTCATGTGATCACGGACATGACGAGGAGTCTCGAAATGGTCGAGACATGAAGATTGATATATTTGACGACTATATTCGGACACCGGTATGGTTCCGGGGGTTATCGGATGTATACCGGAGTACCGGGGGGTTACCGGAACCCCCCGGGGGGTTAATGGGCCGCATGGGCCCAAAGTGGAGCAGAGGAGGGATGGCCAGGGCAGGCCGCGCGCTCCCTCCCCCTCTAGTCCGAATAGGACAAGGGGGGGGTGCCCCCGTTTCCTTCCTCTCCTCTCTCCTCTTCCTTCCCCCTCTCCTACTTGGACAAGGAAAGGAGGGAGTCCTACTCCCGGTGGGAGTAGGACTCCTCCTGGCGCGCCTCCTCCTGGCCGGCCGCCCCTCCCCCTTTCTCCTTTATATACGGGGGTAGGGGGCACCTCTAGACACAACAATTGATCCTTGAGATCTATTAGCCATGTGCGGTGCCCCCCTCCACCATATTCCACCTTGATAATATCGTAGCAGTGCTTAGGCGAAGCCCTGCATCGGTAGAACATCATCATCGTCACCACGCCGTCATGCTAACGGAACTCTCCCTCGAAGCTCGGCTGGATCGAAGTTCAAGGGACGTCATCGAGCTGAAAGTGTGCTGAACTCGGAGGTTCCGTGTGTTTGGTACTTGATCGGTCGGATCATGAAGACGTACGACTACATCAACCACATTGTGCTAAAGCTTCCGCTTTTGGTCTATGAGGGTACATGGACAACACTCTCCCCTCTCGTTGCTATGCATCACCATGATCTTGTGTGTGCGTAGGAATTTTTTTGAAATTACTATGTTCCCCAACATTTTGGGTTTATGATCAAGTTTATCTATGAGAAATATTTGAATCTCCTCTGAATTCTTTTATGTGTGATTGGTTATCTTTGCAAGTCTCTTCGAATTATCAGTTTGGTTTGTCCTACTAGATTGATCTTTCTTGCAATGGGAGAAGTGCTTAGCTTGGGTTCAATCTTGCGGTGTCCTTTCCCAGTGACAGCAGGGGCAACAAGGCACGTATTGTATTGTTGCCATCGAGGATAAATAGATGGGGTTTATATCATATTGCATGAATTTACCCCTCTACGTCATGTCATCTTTCTTAATGCGTTACTCTGTTCTTATGAACTTAATACTCTAGATGCAGGCAGGAGTCGTTCGATGTGTGGAGCAATAGTAGTAGATGTAGAATTGTTTCGATCTACTTGTCACGGACGTGATGCCTATATACATGATCATGCCTAGATACTCTCATAACTATGCACTTTTCTGTCAATTGCTCGACAGTAATTTGCTCACCCACCGTAATACTTATGCTATCTTGAGAGAAGCCACTAGTGAAACCTATGGCCCCCAGGACTATCTTTTATCACATAAGTTTTCCATCTACTTTTATTTGCATCTTTTATTTTCCAATCTACATCATAAAAGTACCAAAAATATTTATCTTATCTTATTATCTCTATCAGATCTCACTTTCGCAAGTTACTGTGAAGGGATTGTGTAACGCCCCGGATTCGATGCACCATGTGTCTGCCAGTTATTCGCCGTCGTTGCCATGTCATGTGCTTGCGTGTTGCACTTTGCCATGTCATCATATGCATTTCATATCGTGTCTTCATGTGCATTTCATTTTCCATACGTGTTCATCTCATGCATCCGAGCATTTTCCCCGTTGTCCATTTTGCAATCCGGCACTCCTATGTCCTCCGGCGTTCCCCTTTTGCCTCTTTTCATGTGCGGGTATTAAACTTTCTCGGAATGGCCCGAGGTTTGCCAAGTGGCCTTGGTATACCACCGGTAGACCGCCTGTCAAGTTTCGTGCCATTTGGAGGTCGTTTGATACTCCAACGGTTAACCGGGTAACCGCAAAGCCCTCTTTGAGTTGCAGCCCAACACCCCTTCCAAAGTGGCCCAAAACCCACCAAACTCCCCTCCATGCTCTCGGTCGTTCGATCATGATCGCGTGGCCGAAAACCGCTCCTCATTTGGACTCTCCTAGCTCCCTCTACCTATAAATTAGCCTCCCCCTCCGAAATTTCGGGTCCAAACCCTAGATCAACCTCCCTCTC
>NC_041387.1:529636653-529641886 GCF_002162155.2 Triticum dicoccoides | reverse complement strand
CTCCGCCGCCTTCGCCAGCGCTCGCCTCCCTGCCGTCCGCATCGCCCCGCCGCCCCGTCGACCATCGCCGCCGCGGTTCCACAACTCCTCGCCGGACTCTGTTGGACCCGGCCTCGCCCCGCCCAGCTCCGGCCGGATCCGGCAGCCCCATGGCCGGATCGATCCGTTCCGCCGCCGCCGGACCCACCCCGGCCCCTCCAGGCCTCCCCACGCTCCGGCGCCGCCGCCTCCCCTGCAAGTTCGCCGCCGCCATGGCTTCGTCTCGTGCGCGAGCACGGGACGACGACCGCGACGACCTGGCCCCGTGGGCCCCGCGTCCGGCCCAGCCCCGCGGCCCAGCTCCCCCAAGCCGGCCTGCCAGGCCTGCCTCTTCTTCCCTCCTGGGCCGAGCCCAGTGGTGAGCAACCCTCTTTTTCCCCGCCACGTGTGACATATTGCTATATTACGCTCATCCTGTTTTTTTTCGAAAACGACTAAGTCCCTGTGAAACTTGACATTATCATGCCATGTTCATCTTGCTGTATCTCTGCATTAGTAGCTCTGTTTCGTGCGTATAATATGTCAAATTGTTCGTCTCAACGAGTACTTAATTTCATTCCATTGCATCATATTCATTTGAGCTCATATTGATGCCCGAGATGCTGTTGGAAGAGTGCATGTTGATGTTAATCTGCTGAAACTGTTATAACTTGCTCATTTGTCATTTTGGCCATGATTAATGTGTGCATCCTATGAGTATGAGCTCTACATGTATGTTGATCTATGCTATGCCATCTTTCCAGTGGTGCCAACCATGTATTTTTATGAGTTGTGTGCTGAGTGTATCAAGCTTGCTAAGTAGGGTAGTTGTTGTTGCTGTTTTTCTGACAGATTCTGTTATATTTTGTTGCTATGTTAACATGTTGCTACTAATCATTCTGTGCATAATCTGGAGATGCTCTATAAATATGTTTTGATCTACATGTCATGCTCTATCCATTCATGCCCTTGGTTGCAATTATAGCCTGCTGTAGCATGTCCATATCTTGCTCCAAAGTTGCTTGATAATGTTGCTATCAGCCTGTTAACATTAAGTTCACTAGTTCCCATGTGTTTTGCTAGTGTTCCATGCACCCTATGACCTTGCTCTTGCCATGCTTAACTTCACAAACATGCCTTCTTACTGTTGGTTGCCTTGCCATGCCATGTATTGCTCTGTAGTGAGTGGTTCAAGCTCACCAACATGCCTACTTATTGTTGTTCCTGCCATGTATGAATCTGTAATATAACTTGCCATGTTTACATGGGTGCCATCATATTTTCTATGCCTTTTTGGCTCATGGTCATTAAGGGACTGTTGTTCTATGCATTTAGTAGTATCATGCCATGCCTTTGTTTGCCATGATAAGTTCCTGTAACATGTTGTTTGATAGCTCTAAACATTGCAACCTGATGTTATTTCTGCTAAAGCCTGAAACTGTTATTATTTGCAATCTTACCATGTGTTTTTGAGCATGTTCTAGTTGTTTCTGGAGATAGGTCAGTGCTCATGTTTTATTATGCTTTACATGTACTTCATGACCATGCCTTTTGTTACTATGTTGGGGTGCTGTAGCATATTGTTTTGATGCTTGCAATATGCCTAGTTGCTGTTATGGACAGATTGTTGTTATGACTTGTA
Organism: Triticum dicoccoides; assembly: GCF_002162155.2. NCBI lineage: Eukaryota > Viridiplantae > Streptophyta > Magnoliopsida > Poales > Poaceae > Triticum > Triticum dicoccoides. The sequence goes on along the minus strand of NC_041387.1, from coordinate 529,640,226 downwards.
TAGAGTGTATGTGTTGCACCGTTGCTCCGTTCTGAGTGCGCTCTATATGAAACTTGCTTGATTTTGTATGTAGATTCATATTATCATGTTGCATCCTTGTTTTGGTGTGTTTGCTTGATGTTTGGGTGCATTTTGCATCAATGCCATGCTTAACTTGTTTTGCTCATATCTTCTAGACCGTAGCTCCGAATCTAATGAACTTTATACGTAACTTGACTAGAATTTCGTGTAGATCATCTTGGTGATCTTTAACTTGCTGTCTAACAACTTGAACATAAGGTTTATTCAGTTCTGGACCAATTTCGAAATTTGCATATGAGGACTTACCGAAATTGTTATATGTTGTTTCCGGCCTCATTTAAACTTGCCTTGATGTGTTGTTCTTGTCTGCATCATCTCTTGCCATGAGTAGCTTCATGTAGCTTGGTCATGCATCATGCTTGTTGTGCATCATGCCTTGTTCATGTGTGGTGTGTTTACCATGTTGTGTGCTTCTTTTCGATAGTTCCCGTTTCGTTGCGATCGTGAGGATTCGTTCGTCTACGTGTGGTTCGTCTTCGTGGCTTCATCTTCTTCATGGACTCGTTCTTCTTCCTTGCGGGATTTCAGGCAAGATGACCGCTACCCTGGATCTCATTACTATCATTGCTATGCTAGTTGCTTCATTCTATCGCTATGCTGCGCTACCTATTACCTATTTATCCAGCCATCCCATATTGCCATGAACCTCTAACCTTTGACACCATTCCTAGCAAACCGTTGTTTAGCTATGTTACCGCTTTTGCTCAGCCCCTCTTATAGCGTTGCTAGTTGCAGGTGAAGTTGAAGATTTCTCCATGGTGGACAGGGTTTTTGTTGGGATATCACAATATCTCTTATATTATTAATGCATCTATATATTTGGTAAAGGGTGGAAGGCTCGGCCTTATGCCTGGTGTTTTGTTCCACTCTTGCCGCCCTAGTTTCCATCATACCGGTGTTATGTTCCCGGATTTTGCGTTCCTAACGCGGTCGGGTGATTTATGGGACCCCCCTAACAGTTCGCTTTGAATAAAACTTGTCCAGCAAGGCCCAACCTTGGTTTTACCATTTGCCTCACCACCACCTACTTTTCCCTTGGGAGTCGCTCTCTCGAGGGTCATCTTTATTTTAGCCCCCCCCGGGCCAGTGCTTGTCTAAGTGCTGGTCTGAACCGAGTAGACTGCGGGGCCCCCTCGGGGCAACTCGAGGTCTGGTTTTACTCGTAGGATGTCTCATCCGGTGTTGCCCTGAGAACGAGATATGTGCAGCTCCTATCGGGATTGTCGGCGCATCGGGCGGCTTTGCTGGTCTTGTTTTACCATTGTCGAAATGTCTTGTAAACCGGGATTCCGAGACTGATCGGGTCTTCCTGGGAGAAGGTCTATTCCTTTGTTGATCGCGAGGGCTTGTCATGGGCTAAGTTGGGACACCCCTACAGGGTATAAACTTTCGAGAGCCGTGCCCGCGGTTATGTGGCAGATGGGAATTTGTTAATGTCTGGTTGTAGATAACTTGACACCAGATCCGATTTAAAATGCATCAACCGCGTGTGTAGCCGTGATGGTCTCTTCTCGGCGGAGTCCGGGAAGTGAACACGGTTTCTGGGTTATGTTTGACGTAAGTAGGTGTTCAGGATCACCTCTTGATCATTGCTAGCTTCACGACCGTTCCTTTGTTTCTCTTCTCGCTCTCATTTGCGTTGGTTAGCCACTATATATGCTTAGTCGCTGCTGCAACCTCACCACTTTACCCCTTCCTTTCCCATTAAGCTTTGCTAGTCTTGATACCCATGGTAATGGGATTGCTGAGTCCTCGTGGCTCATAGATTACTACAACAACAGTTGCAGGTACAGGTTATGCGATGATCATGACGCGAGAGCGATGCTTGCTTGCGTTGAGTTCTTCTTCTGCTTCTTCGATCAGGGGATAGGTTCCAGGTCGGCAGCCTGGGCTAGCAGGGTGGATATTGTTTGAGTTTCTGTTTATGATTCATCCGTAGTCGGATGTTGATCTCTTGTATGATGATATTGTATTCGTGTGGCATTGTATGCCTTTTGTATGTATCCCCACTATTATGTAATGTTGATGTAATGATATCCACCTTGCAAAGCGTTTCAATATGCGGGTCTATCCTTAGTGGGACCTTCGAGTTCCTTTTGGATAGGGTCGCATATTGGGCGTGACAGATTGACAACCCCTTTATCGTGTTGGTTGCGAGGTTCTTGTTTGTTTGTGTAGGTGCGTGGGACTTTTGAGGAGCCTCCTACTGGATTGATACCTTGGTTCTCAAAAACTGAGGGAAATACTTATGCTACTTTGCTGCATCACCCTTTCCTCTTCAAGGGAAAAACCAACGCATGCTCAAGAGGTAGCAAGAAGGATTGCTGGCGCCGTTGCCGGGGAGGTCGTCGCTCAAGTCAAGACATACCAAGTACCCATCACAAACTCATCTCCCTCGCATTACATTATTTGCCATTTGCCTCTCGTTTTCCTCTCCCCCATTTCACCCTTGCCATTTTATTTGCCCTCTCTTTTCTGTTCGTCTCGTTTTCGCTTGCCTCTTGTATGCTCGTTGTCATGGCCAGCTCGGTCTTCATCCCTTCGTCTCCCGACTTTGAAGTCCTTCACTTCAAGCAAAGAAAAGGAGAAAATTTAAAAGATGATTGGTTTAGGATGCTAGAATCTTATCGTATTTGCAATATAGAAGGAGTTTTCAAAATTTTACTTCGCAATTTTTACGTTGGGCTAACCATATCCAATAGACAATTCCTTGATTTTGCCGCCAAGGGGAGTTTATTGAAATTGATCCTAGTTTCGTTTATGAAATTATAGAGGGGATAGTAGGAGTACTTCCCCTACAAAAAGGATCACCCTTTACTCAAGAAGGAACCCAAATTCTAGAGAAATTATGTGAATTACAAAAATTTGTTGAACCTCTTAAAAATATTGGTGGGAATATCAACCGCATGAATAATTTGATTACACTTTGCAATAAGCGGTTGGATGCTTTAGATCAAAAGATCTCCGAGCATGAAGGAAAACACAAGGAGCCTCCCGAATCCGAGCATAACTCCATTAAAAAGATAAATGCCAAAGATGGCAACACTTAGATCTATCCTCGCTTTTATGCCTAGCTAGGGGCGTTCAACGATAGCGCTTGTTGGGAGGCAACCCAATTTTATTTTTGTTTCTTACTTTTTGCTTCTGTTTAGTAATAAATATTTCATCTAGCTTCTTTTTATATGTGGTTTTATGTTTTAATTAGTGTTTGTGCCAAGTAGAACCTATAGGATAACCTACGGTGATAGTTCATTTGATTCTGCTGAAAAACAGAAACTTTGCACGCACGATAATAATTTTAGTAAATCACAGAAACGTTATTTTGCGTTGATTCTTTTTTCTGTATATCAATAGACAAATTTCCCAGGACTTCCTATTTTTGTAGGAGTTTTAGAGTTCCAGAAGTATTCGAAAGTTACAGATTGCTATAGACTGTTCTGTTTTGACAGATTCTGTTTTTCGTGTATTGTTTGCTTATTTTGATGCATCTAT
>NC_041387.1:529631366-529636166 GCF_002162155.2 Triticum dicoccoides | reverse complement strand
GGTATGAACCATAGAGAAGTTGGAATACAGTAGGTTTAACACCAATATAAATAAATAATGAGTTCATTACAGTACCTTATGTGGTGGTTTTTCTTTCTTGCACTAACGGAGCTTATGAGATTTCCTGTTGAGTTTTGTGTTGTGAAGTTTTCAAGTTTTGGGTAAAGATTTGATGGACTATGGAATAAGGAGTGGCAAGGGCCTAAGCTTGGGGATGCCCATGGAACCCCAAGATATTCAAGGACAACCAAAAGCCTAAGCTTGGGGATGCCCCAGAAGGCATCCCCTCTTTCGTCTTCGTCTATTGGTAACTTTACTTGGAGCTGTATTTTTATTCGCCACATGATATGTGTTTTGCTTCGAGCGTCTTGTATGATATGAGTCTTTGCTTTTTAGTTTACCACAATAATCCTTGCTGTACACACCTTTTGGGAGAGACCCACTCGATTTGGAATTTATTAGAATACTCTATATGCTTCACTTATATCTTTTGAGCTAGATAGTTTTGCTCTATGTGCTTCACTTATACTTCCAAGAGCACGGCGGTGGCTTTATTTTGAAGAAATTGTTGATCTCTCATGCTTCACTTATATTATTTTGAGAGTCTTTTAGAACAGCATGGTATTTGCTATGGTTATAAATTTGGTCCTATAATGATGAGCATCCAAGTTGGGTATAATAAAAACTATCATAGAAAGTGCGTTAAAACTCTGATCAATTTGATGCTTGATAATTGTTTTGAGATATAAAGGTGGTAATGTTAGAGTCATGTTAGTTGGGTAATTATGAAATTGAGAAATACTTGTGTTGAAGTTGGCAAGTCCCGTAGCATGCACGTATGGTAAAAGTTGTGTGACAAATTTATTGCATGGGGTGCTCTTTTAATTGTCTTCCTTATGAGTGGAGGTCGGGATCGCGCGATGGTTAACTCCTACCAACCCTTCCCCTAGGAGCATGCATAGTAGTACTTTGCTTTGAGGGCAAGTAGACTTTTGCAATAAGTATATGAGTTCTTTATGACTAATGTGAGTCCATGGATATACGCACACTCATCCTTCCACTTTGCTAGCCTTTATTATGCCGCGCAACCTTCGCCGGTATCATGCACCCATTATTTACCTTCCTCAAAACAGCCACCATACCTACCTATTATGGCATTTCCATAGCCATTCCGAGATATATTGCCATGCAACTTTCCACCGTTCTGTTTATTATGACACGCTCCATCATTGTCATATTTCTCTTTGCATGATCATGTAGTTGACATCGTATTTGTGACAAGGCCACCTTCATAATTTTTATACATGTCACTCTTGGTTCATTGCATTTCCCGGTACACCACCGAAGGCATTCACATAGAGTCATATTTTGTTCTAAGTTTTGAGTTGTAATTCTTAAGTTGTAAATCAATAAAAGTGTGATGATCTTCATTATTAGAGCATTGTCCCAACTGAGGAAAGGATGATGAAGACTATGATTCCCCCACAAGTCGGGATGAGACTTCAGAATTTACAAAAAATAAAAGAGGCCAAAGAAGCCCATACAAAAAGGAGGCCAAAGAAGCCCACCAAATAAAAAAAGAGAAAAGAGAGAAGGGACAATGCTACTATCTCTTTTCCACACTTGTGCTTCAAAGTAGCACCATGATCTTCATGATAGAGAGTCTCCTATGTTGTCACTTTCATATACTAGTGGGAATTTTTCATTATAGAACTTGGCTTGTATATTCCAATGATAGGCTTCCTCAAAATGCCCTAGGTTTTTGTGAGCAAGCAAGTTGGATGCACACCCACCTAGTTTATTTTGTTGAGCTTTCATATATTTATAGCTCTAGTGCATCCGTTGCATGGAAATCCCTACTCACTCACATTGATATCTATTAATGTTCATCTCCATAGCCCGTTGATACACCTAGTTGATGCGAGACTATCTTCTCCCTTTTTGTCTTCACAACCACCACCATATACCACATGTAGTGCTATGTCCATGGCTTGCGCTCATGTATTGCGTAAGAGTTGAAAAAGCTGAAGCGCATTAAAAAGTATGAACCAATTGCTTGGCTGAAACCGGGGTTGTGCATGATGGATGGGAGTATTTTGTGTGATGAAAATGAAGCATGGCCTAACTATATGATTTTGTAGGGATAAGCTTTCTTTGGCTATGCTATTTTGATAAGACATGATTATTTGTTAGTATGCTTCAAGTATTACTATTTTTATGTTTTATAAGCTTTTATCTTGAATCATTTGGATCTGAATAATCATGCCACAATAAAGAAAATTACGTTGAGAATTATGCTAGGTAGCATTCCACATCAAAAATTCTGTTTTTATCATTTACCTACTCGAGGACGAGCAGGAATTAAGCTTTGGGATGCTTGATACGTCTCCAACGTATCTATAATTTTTGATTGTTCCATGCTATTATATTACCCGTTTTGGATGTTTATGGGCTTTACTCTACACTTTTATATCATTTTCGGTACTAACCTACAAACCGGAGGCCTGATACGTCTCCAACGTATCTATAATTTTTGATTGTTCCATGCTATTATATTACCCCTTTTGGATGTTTATGGGCTTTATTTTACACATATATATCATTTTTTGGGACTAACCTACTAACCGGAGGCCCAGCCCATATTCCTATTTTATTGCCTGTTTCAGTATTTCAAAGAAAATGAATATCAAACGCAGTCCAAACGGAATAAAACCTTTGGCAGCGTTATTTTTGGAAAGATTATGATCCAGGAGACTTGGAGTGCAAGCCGGGGGATCATCGAGGAAGCCACGAGACAGGGGGGCGCGCCCACCCCCTGGCGCGCCCTACCCTCTCGTGGCCCCCTCGAGGCTCCCCCGACCGACTTCTTTCGCCTATATAAGCCTACGTACCCTAAAAACATCAGGAAAGAAGATAGATCGGGAGTTCCGCCGCCGCAAGCCTCTGTAGCCACCAAAAACCTCTCGGGAGCCTGTTCCGGCACCCTGCCGAAGGGGGGATCCCTCACCGGTGGCCATTTTCATCATCCCGGCGCTATCCATGACGAGGAGGGAGTAGTTTACCCTCGGGGCTGAGGGTATGTACCAGTAGCTATGTGTTTGATCTCTCTCTCTCTCTCGTGTTCTCTCTCTACGGCACGATCTTGATGTATCGCGAGCTTTGCTATTATAGTTAGATCTTATGATGTTTCTCCCCCCTCTACTCTCTTGTGATGAATTGAGTTTTCCCTTTGAATTTATCTTGTCGGATTGAGTCTTTAAGGATTTGAGAACACTTGATGTATGTCTTGCCGTGCTTATCTGTGGTGACAATGGGATTTCACGTGCCACTTGATGTATGTTTTGGTGACCAACTTGCGGGTTCCACCCATGAACCTACGCATAGGGGTTGGCACACGTTTTCGTCTTGACTCTCTGGTAGAAACTTTGGGGCACTCTTTGAAGTACTTTGTGTTGGTTGGATGAATATGAGATTGTGTGATGCATATCGTATGATCATGCCCACGGATACTTGAGGTGACAATGGAGTATCTAGTTGACATTAGGGTTTTGGTTGATTTGTGTCTTAAGGTGTTATTATAGTACGAACTCTTGAATAGCTTGATCCGAAAGAATAACTTTGAGGTGGTTTCGTACCCTACCATAATCTCTTTGTTTGTTCTCCTCTATTAGTGGCTTTGGTGTGACTCTTTGTTGCATGTTGAGGGATTGTTATATGATCTATCTATGTTATTATTGTTGAGAGAACTTGCGCTAGTGAAAGTATGAACCCTATGCCTTGTTTCCTATCATTGCAATACCATTTACGCTCACTTTTATCATTAGTTACCTTGCTGTTTTTATAATTTCAGATAAAAAAAACCTATATCTACCATCCATATTGCACTTGTATCACCATCTCTTCGCTGAACTAGTGCACCTATACAATTTGCCATTGTATTGGGTGTGTTGGGGACACAAGTGTAACGCCCCGGATTCGATGCGCCAGGTGTCTGCCAGTTATTCGCCGTCGTTGCCATGTCATTTTCTTGCGTGTTGCATATTGTCATGTCATCATGTGCATCTCATTTTGCATACATGTTCGTCTCATGCATCCGAGCATTTTCCCCGTTGTCCGTTTTGCAATCCGGCACTCCTATGTCATCCGGCATCCCCTTCTTGTCCCTTTTCGTGAGCGGGTGTTAAACTTTCTCGGAATGGCCCGAGGTTTGCCAAGCGGCCTTGGTACACCACCGGTAGACCGCCTGTCAAGTTTCGTGCCATTTGGAGTCCGTTTGATACTCCAACGGTTAACCGGCTAGCCGCAAAAGTCTCTTTATGTTGCAGCCCAACAACCCTCCAAAGTGGCCCAATAACCCATCCAAACCCCCTCCATGCTCTCGGTCGTTCGATCACGATCGCGTGGCCGAAAACCGCTCCCCATTTGGACTCTACTAGCTCCCTCTACCGATAAATAGATCCTCCCCGTCCAAATCCTGGGTCCAAACCCTAAATTTTTCCCTCCACCGCCGCCGGACGCGTCCGCGACGGCCAGACACGTCCACGCCGCTCCCCCCATCCAAACGCAACGCGCCACGTGGCGCCCCCGCGCCCACATTGCCGCCGGCCCGCCCAGGCCCGAGCGAGGCCCGCCCGAGCCCATCGGGGCCCGAGCGCGCGCCGCCGCCCGCGCCCGCCTCCCGTGCGCGCGCCACCGCCCGCCGGGAGTGCCGCCACCGCCTCGCCCTCGCCGCCGACCGCCTCGCCGTCCCTCTCGCGCCGCCGGGCTCCCTCCGCCGCGCCCGAGGCTCCCTGGCCGCGC
>NC_041387.1:529604213-529631251 GCF_002162155.2 Triticum dicoccoides | reverse complement strand
CCGCGCCGCCCCGTTCGCCGCCGCGCCCGGTCGCCGGCGTCCCCGGCTGGATCCGAGACGGGACCGGCCGGATCTGCCATCCCCGCCACCTTCCTCTTCTTCTCCGGCCGCCGTCTACCTCAACTCCGGAGACCCATCTCCGGTGAACCTCGTCAACCGTGCCCCGGATCTAGATCTGGAAACCCTAAGGTTGACCCCGAAAATATCCCGTCCCTGTTTTTCAACTTTCTGGTGCTATGTTTGACCTGCCATAACACTCTGCACACTGCTCCGTTTTGTGCGCACGATATATCAAAATGTTCATTGTGAGATGCTCTACTTTTCATTCCATTATGCCATGCTTGTTTGAGTCCATATTGATGCTCTAATCATCGTTGCAAGAGTGCTATATGATGTTAATCTGCTGAAACTGTTATAACTTGATGAATTGTCATTTCTGTTGCATTTGATGTGTGCATCTTATGAGCTTGATCCCTACATGTGTTTTGAGCTACGTCATGCCATCTTCACAGTGGTGCCATCCATGTATTTTTGTGATTCTTGTAGTGAGTGCATCGAGCTCGTGAAATAGGGTACTTGTTGTTACTGTTTTGCTTGTCTGAATCTGCTATATCCTGATGCTATGTTAACCTGCTGCTACAAGTCATTCTATGCATATTCTGGAGATGTTCACTAAGGATGTTTTGTTATACATGTCATGTTCTATCCATCAATGCCCCTGGTTGCATTTATAGCCTAATGTAACTTGTTGTTATCTTGCTCCAAACTTGCTAAATAATGTTGCTGTCAGCCTGTTAACATTATGTTCAGTTTTGCCATGAGCTTTGCTAGTGATCCATGTACCCTATGAACTTGCTATTGCCATGCTTATTTTCATAAACATGTCTTCTTACTGTTGGTTGCCTTGCCATGCCATGTATTGCTCTGTGGTGATTAGTTCAAGCTCACCAACATGCCTACTTATTGTTGTTCCTGCCATGTATGAATCTGTCATATAACTTGCCATGTTTACATGGGTGCCATCATATTTTCTGTGCCCTTTTGGCTCATTGTCAGTAAGGGACATTTGTTCTATGAAATTAGTAGATTCATGCAGTGCCTTTGTTTTCCATGATAGCTTCCTGTAACATGTTGTTTGATAGCTCTAAACATTGCAACCTGATGTTATTTCTGTTAAGTCTGAAACTGTTATTATTTGCAATCTTGTCATGTCCTTTTGAGCATGTTCTAGTGTTTTCTGGAGATAGCTCAGTGTTCATGTTTTGTTGTGCTTTACCTGTACTTCATGCCCATGCCTTTTGCTCTTATGTTGAGGTGCTGTAGCATATTGTTTTGATGCTTGCAAGATGCCTAGTTGCTGTTTTGGACAGCTTGTCCTTTAAACTTGTATAGTGTATGTTGAACCGTTGCTCCGTTTTGAGTGTGCTCTATATGAAACTTGCTTGATTTTGCATGTAGTTTCATATTATCATGTTGCATCCTTGTTTTGAGGTGTTTGCTTGATGTTTGTATGCATTTTGCATCAATGCCATGCTTAACTTGTTTTTGCTTATATCTTCTAGGCCGTAGCTCCGAATTAAATGAACTTTATATGTAACTTGACTAGAATCTCATGTAGATCATCTTGGTGCATCTTAACTTGCTGTTTAACAACTTGAACATAAGGTTTATTCAGATCTGGACCAACTTCTAAATTAGCATATGGGGACTTACCGGATTTCTTATATGTTGTTTCCGGCCTCATTTAAACTTGCCTTGATGTGTTGTTCTTGTATGCATCATCTTTTGCCATAAGTAGATTCATGTAGCCTTGTCATGCATCATACTTGGTTGAGCATCATGCCTTGTCATGTGTGGTGTGTTTACCTTGTTGTGTGCTTCTTCTCGATAGTTCCCGTTACGTTGCGATCGTGAGGATTCGTTCGTCTACGCTTGGTTCGTCTTCGTGGCTTCATCTTCTTCATGGACTCGTTCTTCTTCCTAGCGGGATTTTAGGCAAGATGACCGTCACCTTGGATATCACTACTATCATTGCTATGCTAGTTGCTTTGTTCTATCGCTATGCCACGCTACCTATCTTTTGCTCTTCAAGCCTCCCCAAGTTGCCATGAACCTCTAACCTTTGCCACCCTTCCTAGCAAACCGTTGTTTGGCTATGTTACCACTTTTGCTCAGCCCCTCTTATAGCGTTGCTAGTTGCAGGTGAAGTTGAAGATTGCTCAATGGTGTACAGGATTATGTTGGGATATCACAATATCTCTTATACTATTAATGCATCTATATATTTGGTAAAGGGTGGAAGGCTCGGCCTTATGCCTGGTGTTTTGTTCCACTCTTGCCGCCCTAGTTTCCGTCATATCGGTATTATGTTCCCGGATTTTGCGTCCCTAACGCGGTTGGGTGATTTATGGGACCCCCTTGACAGTTCGCCTTGAATAAAACTCCTCCAGCAAGGCCCAACATTGGTTTTACCATTTGCCTCACCACCACCTACTTTTCCCTTGGGAGTAATTAACCCAAGGGTCATCTTTATTTCAGCCCCCCGGGCTAGTGCTTCTCTAAGTGCTGGTCCGAACTGAGCAACCTGCAGGGCCCCCTCGGGGAAACTCGAGGTCTGGTTTTACTCGTACCTTGACTTATCCGGTGTTGCCGTGAGAACGAGATATGTGCAGCTCCTATCGGGATTGTCGGTGCATCAGGCGGCTTTGCTGGTCTTGTTTACCATTGTCGAAATGTCTTGTAAACCGGGATTCCGAGACTGATCGGGTCTTCCTGGGAGAAGGAATATCCTTCGTTGATCGCGAGAGCTTATCATGGGCTAAGTTGGGACACCCTTGCAGGGTATAAACTTTCGAGAGTCATGCCTGCGGTATGTGGCAGATGGGAATTTGTTAATATCCGGTTGTAGATAACTTGACACCGGATCCGAATTAAAACGCATCAACCGTGTGTGTAGCCGTGATGGTCTCTTTTTGGCGGAGTCCGGGAAGTGAACACGGTTTTTGGGTTATGTTTGACGTAAGTAGGAGTTCAGGATCACCTCTTGATCATTGCTAGCTTCACGACCGTTCTGCTTGCTCTCTTCTCGCTCTTATTTGCGTTGGTTAGCCACCCTATATGCTTAGTCGCTGCTGCAACCTCACCACTTTACCCCTTCCTTTCCCTTTAAGCTTTGCTAGTCTTGATACCCATGGTAATGGGATTGCTGAGTCCTCGTGGCTCACAGATTACTACAACAACAGTTGCAGGTACAGGTTATGCGATGATCATGACGCGAGAGTGATGTTTGCTTGTTTTGGAGTTCTTCTTCTGCTTCTTCTTTGACCAGGGAATAGGTTCCAGGTCGGCAGCCTGGGCTAGCAGGGTGGATGTCGTTTGAGTTTCTGTTTGTGTTTCATCCGTAGTCGGATGATGCTCTTATGTAAGATGATGTTGTATTCGTGTGGCATTGTATGCCTTTTGTATGTATCCCCATCTATTATGTAATGTTGATGTAATGATATCCACCTTGCAAAAGCGTTTCAATATGCGGTTCTATCCTTGGTGGGACCTTCGAGTCTCTTTAGGATAGTATCGCATATTGGGCGTGACAACAAGAGACTCTTTGCTATTTGGTTGCAGGGTTGTTTGAGAGAGACCATCTTCATCCTACGCCCCTACGGATTGATAAACCTTAGGTCATCCACTTGAGGGAAATTTGCTACTGTCCTACAAACCTGTGCACTTGCAGGCCCAACAACGTCTACAAGAAGTAGGTTGTGTAGTAGACATCAAGCTCTTTTCTGGCGCCGTTGCCGGGGAGGCTACGTAAGCGGCACTCACACCCCGTCAACTAAGCTCTTTTCTGGCGCCGTTGCCAGGGAGGTGAGTGCTTGAAGGTATATCTTTAGATCTTGCAATCAAATCTTTTTGTTTCTTGTTTTATCACTAGTTTAGTTTATAAAAGAAAACTACAAAAAAATGGAGTTGAGTTTGTCTCATACGCTTCATCTTTTTAATATCTTTCGTGAGAATGATGGAAAGGAAAATTGTGCTCAAGTGCTAGAAGAAGAATGCATTAGAATGTTTGGTACTGGATCTTTGTATGATGATCATGATTGCAATGTTGTTAGTATGAATTCTTTGAATACCCATGATGTTAATGATATGCAAAGCCACAAGCTTGGGGAAGCTATGTTTGATGAATATGATATTTTTTGTCCCCCAAGTTTTGATGAGAAAATTTATTATGATGAGAGTGGGTTTGGAAGAGTGTCAACTTTAGGAAGTAGTGATCCCACTATTTTGGAGGATGTTGAATCTTATTGTGATGAACATGAAAGTGGATTTGGAAGAGTGTCAACTTTATTTAGTGATGATTCCACTATTTTGGAAGAGGTTCCAATTGATTATGAGAACAAAGTTGTTACCTATGATGATTATTGTGATGACTTGTATGCTATTAGGAATAATGATAACCATGAAGCTTGTCATCATGATTTTAGTTTTCAATTGGATTATGCCTCACATGATAATTATTTTGTTGAGTGTGCTCCCACTACTATTCATGAGAAGAAATTTGCTTATGTGGAGAGTAGTAAAATTTCTATGCAAGTAGATCATGAAAAGAATGCTTTATGTGCTGGTTATATTGTTGAATTCATTCATGATGCTACTGAAAATTATTATGAGGGAGGAACTTATGCTTGTAGGAATTGCAATAATGTCAAGTTTCCTCTCTATGTGCTTAAAATCTTGAAGCTATGCTTGTTTTACCTTCCTATGCTAGTTGATTATTGTTCCCATAAGTTGTTTGCTCACAAAATCCCTATGCATATAAAGTGGGTTAGACTTAAATGTGCTAGTCATGTGCTTCATGATGCTCCCATTATGTTTCAATTCTTATCTTTTATGTGAGCATCATTGTCATCATCATGCCTAGCTAGAAAGGCATTAAAGAAAAGCATTTGTTGGGAGACAACAAATTTTTATACTTACTGTTTTTGTGTTTCCACATGATTATGCTACTTTAGTAATCATGTTTTATAGCTTTTGTTTCAATAAAGTGCCAAGTAAGACCTTTAGGATAGCTTACGGTGATAGTTGTGTTGATCCTGCTGAGAATCAGAAACTTTTGCACCCAGTAAATTAGTTTTGTTAATTCACATAAACGTTCTTATGATCTGATGCTTTTTGCCCTTGATTGGTACACAAATTTCTCAGGCTTTCCTAATTTGGTAGGATTTTTGTAGTTCCAGAAGTATACGTTTGATACAGATTACTACAGACTGTTCTGTTTTTGACAGATTCTGTTTTCTATGTGTTGTTTGCTTATTTTGATGAATCTATGAGTAGTATCGTAGGGTATGAAGCATAGATAAGTTTGAGTACATTATATATTACACCAATATGAATTTAGAATGAGTTCATTACAGTACCTAAGTGGTGGTTTTATTTTCTTATACTAACGGAGCTTACGAGTTTTCTGTTGAGTTTTGTGTTGTGAAGTTTTCAAGTTTTGGGTAAAGATTCGATGGACTATGGAATAAGGAGTGGCAAGAGCCTAAGCTTGGGGATGTACAAGGCACCAAAGGTAATATTCAAGGACAACCAAGAACCTAAGCTTGGGGATGCAACGGATGGCATCCCCTCTTTCGTCTTCGTTCATCGGTAACTTTACTTGGAGCTATATTTTTATTCACCACATGATATGTGTTTTGCTTGGAGAGTCATTTTATTTTGTTAGTATTTGCTTGCTGTTATTTAGAATAATGTTTTGCATCTTTATTTTCAATAAAAATGTCAAGGATAGCCTTTACCATGCTTATTTTGCTAGTATATATGTTGCTGTTTGAAAACAGAAAGTTTACCGCTGTTGCAAAAATTCCCTAGAAAAGTCAGAGAATGGTATAATGTTGAAACTTTTTGCATATTGAGATCTGATAAATTTATTACAGTGGGAATTTTCTTTCATAATTTTTGGATTTAGGTAAGTATTGATACTCTTGCATTCTTTACAGACTGTACTGTTTTGACAGATTGCTGTTATGGTTGCATTGTTTGCATATGTTTGCTTGTTTAATGATTCTATTTGAGGATAGGAGTGTTAAATATGCAGAGGCATTTAGTATGCAATGTTGAATAATAATTTTAGTTATTTGTTACAGTAGAAAATGATAAGGTCTTGCATTGGTTTATACTAACCTATCTCACGAGTTCTTGTTGAGTTTGTTGTGGATGAAGCTTTTGAGAAATAGAGAAACCATGATATGAGAGGAATTAAGGAGACACAAAAGTTCAAGCTTGGGGATGCCCAAGGCACCCCAAGATAATATTTCAAGAAGTCTCAAGCATCTAAGCTTGGGGATGCCCCGTTAGGCATCCCACCTTTCTTCTTCAACAATTATCGGTTAGTATCGGTTGAACCTAAGTTTTTGCTTCTTCACATGAGTTGTGCTATCCTTGCAATGTCATTTTATTTTGTTTTTCTTGCTGTTTGAATACAATACCAAGATCTGAAATTCCTTAATGTTAGAGAGTCCTCACATAGTTGCACAATTATTCAGCTACTCATTGATCTTCACTTATATCTTTCGGAGTAGTTTGTCATTTGCTCTAGTGCATCACTTATATCTTTTAGAGCACAGTGGTGGTTATATTTTGTAGAAGTTGCTAGTCTCTCATGCTTCACTTATATTATTTTGAAAGTCTTTTAGAACAGCATGGTATTTGCTATGGTTACAAAGTTGGTCCCAGAATGATGAGCATCCAAGTTGGGTATAATAAAAACTATCATAGAAAGTGAATTGGATGCTATGATCAATTTGATGCTAGATAATTGTTTTGAGATATGGAGGTAGTGATATTAAAGTCATGCTAGTTGAGGTGATTATGAAAAATGCTTGTGTTGAAGTTTGTGATTCCCGTAGCATGCACGTATGGTGAACCGCTTTGTGATGAAGTTGGAGCACAATTTTATTTATTGATTGTCTTCCTTATGAGTGGCGGTCGGGGACGAGCGATGGTCTTTTCCTACCAATCTATCCCCCTAGTAACATGCGCGTAATACTTTGTTTTTGATGACTTGTAGATTTTTGCAATAAGTATATGAGTTCTTTTGACTAATGTTGAGTCCATGGATTATACGCACCCTCACCCTTCCACCATTGCTAGCCTCTCTTGTGCCGCGCAACTTTCGCCGGTACCATACACCCACCATATACCTTCCTCAAAATAGCCACCATACCTACCTATTATGGCATTTCCATAGCCATTCCGAGATATATTGCCATGCAACTTTCCACTGTTCCGTTCATAAGACACGCATTAATTTTGTCATATTGCTCTTTGCATGATCATGTAGTTGACATCATATTTGTGGAAAGGCCACCTTCATAATTTTCATACATGTCGCTCTTGATTCATTGCATATCCCGGTACACCGCCGGAGGCATTCATATAGAGTCGTATCTTGTTCTAGCTTTGAGTTGTATTTCTTGAGTTGTAAATCCATAAAAGTGTGATGATCTTCATTATTAGAGCATTGTCCCAGTGAGTAAAGGATGATGGAGACTATGATTCCCCCACAAGTCGGGATGAGACTTCGGACTTTACAAAAAGAAGAAAAAAGAGAAAGGCAAAAAAGGGCCAAAGAAAAAAAAAGAAAAAAGAGAAAAAAGGAGAAAAAGAAAAAAAGAAAAGAAAAAAATAATAAAATGAGAGAAAAAGAGAGAAGGGACAATGCTACTATCTCTTTTTCCACACTTGTGCTTGAAAGTAGCACCATGATCTTCATGATAGAGAGTCTCCTATGTTGTCACTTGCATATACTAGTGGGAATTTTTCATTATAGAACTTGTCTTGTATATTCCAATGATGGGCTTCCTCAAAATGCCCTAGGTCTTTGTGAGCAAGCAATTTGGATGCACACCCACTTAGTTTATTTTGTTGAGCTTTCATCTATTTATAGCTCTAGTGCATCCGTTGCATGGCAATCCCTACTCACTCACATTGATATCTATTAATGGGCATCTCCATAGCCCGTTGATACGCCTAGTTGATGTGAGACTATCTTCTTCCTTTTTGTCTTCACAACCACCACCTTTTACCACATATAGTGCTATGTTCATGGCTTGCGCTCATGTATTGCATAAGAGATGAAAAAGCTAAAGTACTTTGTGTTGGTTGGATGAATCTGAGATTGTGTGATGCATATCGTATAATCATGCCCACGGATACTTGAGGTGACAATGGAGTATCTAGGTGACATTAGGGTTTTGGTTGATTTATGTCTTAAGGTGTTATTCTAGTACGAACTCTTGAATAGATCGATCCGAAAGAATAACTTTGAGGTGTTTTCGTACCCTACCATAATCTCTTTGTTTGTTCTCCGCTATTAGTGGCTTTGGAGTGACTCTTTGTTGCATGTTGAGTGATTGTTATATGATCTATCTATGTTATTATTGTTGAGAGAACTTGAACCAGTGAAAGTATGAACCCTATGCCTTGTTTCCTATCGTTGCAATACCGTTTACGCTCACTTTTATCATTAGTTACCTTGCTGTTTTTATAATTTCAGATTACAAAAACCTATATCTACCATCCATATTGCACTTGTATCACCATCTCTTCGCCGAACTAGTGCACCTATGCCATTGTATTGGGTGTGTTGGGGACACAAGAGACTCTTTGCTATTTGGTTGCAGGGTTGTTTGAGAGAGACCATCTTCATCCTACGCCTCCTACGGATTGATAAACCTTAGGTCATCCACTTGAGAGAAATTTGCTATTGTCCTACAAACCTGTGCACTTGCAGGCCCAACAATGTCTACAAGAAGAAGGTTGTGTAGTAGACATCAAGGCCCAGCCCGAATTGCTAATTTTTTTTTGCCTATTTCAGTGTTTCGAAGGAAAGGAATATCAAATGGAGTCCAAACGGAATGAAACCTCCGGGAGCGATCTTTTTGGAACAAACGCAATCCTAGAGACTTAGAGTGGAGGTCAAGAAGTAACCGAGGCGGCCACGAGGGTGCCCGGCACGCCCCCCACCCTCATGGGCCCCTCGTGGCTCCCCTGACCTACCTCCTTCGCCTATATATATCTACGTACCCCGAAAACATCCAGGAGCACCACGAAAAACTATTTCCACCGCCGCAACCTTCTGTATCCACGAGATCCCATCTTGGAGCCTTCGCCGGCGCTCCGCCGGAGGGGTAATCGACCACGGAGGGCCTCTACATCATCTCCAAGGCCTCTCCGATGAGTTATGAGTAGTTTACCACAGATCTTCGGGTCCATAGTTATTAGCTAGATGGCTTCTTCTCTCTCTTTGAATCTCAATACAAAGTTCTCCTCGATCTTCTTGGAGATCTATTTGATTTAACTCTTTTTGCGGTGCGTTTGTCGAGATCCGATGAATTGTGGGTTTATGATCAAGTTTATCTGTGAGAAATATTTGAATCTCCTCTGAATTCTTTTATGTGTGATTGGTTATCTTTGCAAGTCTCTTTGAATTATCAGTTTGGTTTAGCCTACTAGATTGATCTTTCTTGCAATGGGAGAAGTGCTTAGCTTTGGGTTCAATCTTGCGGTGTCCTTTCTCAGTGACATCAGGGGCAGCAAGGCATGTATTGTATTGTTGCCATCGAGGATAAAAAGATGGGGTTTATATCATATTGCATGAGTTTATCCCTCTACATCATGTCATCTTTCTTAGTGTGTTACTCTGTTCTTATGAACTTAATACTCTAGATGCAGGCAGGAGTCGGACGATGTGTGGAGTAATAGTAGTAGATGCAGAATCGTTTCGATCTACTTTTCACGAACATGATGCCTATATACATGATCATGCCTAGATACTCTCATAACTATGCACTTTTCTATCAATTGCTCGACAATAATTTGTTCACCCACCATAATACTTATGCTATCTTGAGAGAAGCCACTAGTGAAACCTATGGCCCCTGGGTCTATCTTTTATCATATAAGTTTTCCATCTACTTTTATTTGCATCTTTTATTTTCCAATCTATATCATAAAAATACCAAAAATATTTATCTTATCTTATTATCTCTATCAGATCTCACTTCCGCAAGTTACCGTGACGGGATTGACAACCCCTTTATCACGTTGGTTGTGAGGTTCTTGTTTGTTTGTGTAGGTGCGTGGGACTTTTGAGGAGCCTCCTACTGGATTGATACTTGGTTCTGAAAAACTGAGGGAAATACTTACGCTACTTTGCTGCATCACCCTTTCCTCTTCAAGGGAAAAACTAACGCATGCTCAAGAGGTAGCAGGGCCCTAGGGGGGTGTCGGTGTCAAAACCGGCGGATCTCGGGTAGGGGGTCCCGAACTGTGCATCTAGGCGGATGGTAACAGGAGACAAGGGACATGATGCTTTTACCCAGGTTCGGGCCCTCTCGATGGAGGTAAAACCCTACTCCTGCTTGATTGATATTGATGATATGGGTAGTACAAGAGTGGATCTACCACGAGATCAAGGAGGCTAAACCCTAGAAGCTAGCCTATGGTATGATTGTTGTAATGGTTGTTGTGTCCTACGGACTAAAGCCCTCTGGTTTATATAGACACCGGAGAGGGCTAGGGTTACACAGAGTCGGTTACAATGGTAGGGGATCTACATATCCGTATTTCCAAGCTTGCCTTCCACGCCAAGGAAAGTCCCATCCAGACACGGGACGAAGTCTTCAATCTTGTATCTTCATAGTCTTGGAGTCCGGCTGATGATGACAGTCCGGCTGACGATGAAAGTCCGGCTGTCCGGACACCCCCTAGTCCAGGACTCCCTCAGTAGCCCCCGAACCAGGCTTCAATAACGATAAGTTCAGCGCTTATGTAGTCTTCGGTGTTGCAAGGCGGGTTCTCCTTTAAATTCCACGTACCTGCCGAACAGTGTCCGGCTTTCTTATCAATGTCGCGCTTCTTGGCTTCCACGCCCAATAATGGCCTTATTCCACGCGTCGCATGAATGCGAAAAGCCGGGGTATCTTTTATGTTTTACCCCCTAGCTGTGCAAATAATCTGCCTATAAGAGAGGCAAGGATCCAGATCCAAATCACACCATCTTCCTTCCGCGAGTACTCATCGGAGTGCTTCTGACCAAGAATCCATTCCATCATGGACCGTCGATGCGGCTCCTCTTCTCGCGCTCCCAGCCCTCTGCCGGGAGATTGGAGGAGACGCTCTGTTCCGCACAACGAGCTAGTGAAGCTCCAAGCGGAGGGATATCTCCCTCCGGCCTTCATGGTTTCGGTTCGAGCCGGGCTGGCCACCTACAAAGGTGGGAGGCAAGCGGAGGCTACCCCAAGTCCCAACAAAGGGGAGCGGGTATGCTTCGTCCCCTATCTGATAAGGGGGCTCGGATTTCCTGTACATCCGTTCCTCCGTGGGCTCCTGGAGTTCTACGGACTCCAGCTCCATCACCTCACACCCGCCTCTATCCTGCATATTGCGGGTTACGTAGCTCTTTGCGAGCTATTTCTGGGCGTCGATCCCCATTTCGCGCTATGGAAGAGGTTGTTCTGCCTTGTACCCCGCTCTCACGAGGGGTCCATATATCAAGTGGGCGGCGCCGAAATATGGCGTATTGCCGGGACCGGATATCCATCCGGAACCCCTAAGAAGGTGTCCGAAGACTGGCCTTCGGAATGGTTTTACGTAGAAGACGCTCCGCTGCCGGACCCTGTTCGGATCGGCCTCCCGGAGTTCAGTAATGCTCCTTTAAAGAAACGCCTCAGCTGGCGCCCACGGAGCCCCCAGCTGGAGGAAGACAAGAGCGTCCATTATTTGATGGGCCGGATAAGGTTACTGGCCCATTCCGGGTTGACCATGATTGGAGTCATGGCAACGTGCATTATGCGGGGGGTGCAGCCGCTGCAGTACAGGGGCCACCCTATGTGGGATTTCAACGGGGAGGACGATGCCACCCGTCATGGCCGCAAAGGGCCGGGTTCGGCCGAAGATCTGGTGAAGATCCTGTCCGGCCTGTATAAGGGGGAGAAGGAGGATTTCCTCCGGACGAACCCGTTGAATGGGTTCTCCATGAATAATTCCCGGCCTTGGGTAAGCGAACACTCTGCGTGCCCGACCCATGCTTTTGAAGTTTAAGTTTCTTATATTGTGTTTTCAACGCAGGAACTGCGTCGGGTCGTGGAGGGCATGCTTAACCCAGCTCCACAACCCGAGGATCCGGAGAGATCCCAGGATCCGACCTCCGAAGAGGATCCGGGCATAAAGGTGGAGCTAATCGACGGGGTGTTCCACCAGCTCAGCATGGATAACGCTTTAGTCGCCATTACGGCAGACTACCCCGGACTATATCCAGCTTCCAAGGTGATTGTGACCGAAGTCCTGACACCGTTATTCCTTCCCTGCTTATTTCTGACCACCGTATACGATGGCGCTTTGCAGGAGGCGCCTTCAAGGCGGGAAGCCGAGCCCGCGGCGGCTGACCAACAGGGGTCAGTTCGGCCCAGTAGGCGGAAGAGGAGCGCGGCGCGGATTGAAACGTCGCCGCAATGGTATAGCTCATGGTCCGTTATTTAGAGCAACGTTCCTAGGAAGCGTTTGAATACTCATAACTTTTGTAGGAGTAAAAGCGCCCGCCGGACTGCGGGCGTAGAGGTTGCCAACCCAACCTCTACCAGCCAGGCTCCAGCACCTGGTCTGGAGGGGGAGGCGAGCGCAAGGCGCGTGCCGGATACTCCTCCAACGGAGGATGCCGACAGACTGTCCGCCACCAAGTCTGAGGTGGAAAGCGCCATGAACCACAGGCACCGCCGGACAGTATTTCGTGACGCGTGCTTCTCCCCTGAGGTGTTAAATGCCTTTAACGCGGGGGACGCGCACCTCCGTGCCGCTCAAGATGGTTTTACCAGAGTCACGGAGCAGTATGTAAAAGACATACGGGTAAGAGAATTTAATAGTTGTATATGCCAGTAGCCCCCGAGACTTAAAGTAGTTATATTAACTGATTAAGGATCATTTGAAACGCAGGATCTTACAGAGCAGAATACCCAACTGTCTCAGGAGCTGCAAGAGTGCAAGGCCCAACTCGAGGCCGCACTTGCTGCCGCAGGAGGAAACACAGAGACCCCTCCTGGTAACACATTATTTTAAAAAGATAAGTGGTGTGCGGCGTGAGCGCAAGTCTAATAATGACATTGCAGGTGCTGCCGGACAAGATCCGGACAGGCAAGAACTACTGCACCAGCTGAAGGCCGGCGAGAGGGTGCTGAATAAAGTGCAGCAGGAAAGGAACAAGCTCCAAGATGCCCACGCCCAGCTCGGAGAAGAGTTGAAAGGTGTTCGGGCCGAGCTGTCTAGCTCCGTTAAGGAGAATCAGCGGCTTCGTCGCGGCATCTATAGTAAGTGCTTGAGCAAACTCCTTTGAAAAGAAGAGTTCGGTGAGGAAGTCAATTGACACAATATGTCTGTAGGTATACTCACAGGGTCGCCCTGCGGAGGAGATGCCCGTATCGACGGGCGATCAACTTCCCGAACTGTTGCAGCTGCTCGAAGGAGTTCGGCAGGCAATGAGCGGCGTCATCCATGCTTTATGGCCGGCCTTCTCCCTACCCGAAGGCCTTGGGGAGCTTGCGGAGAAGCTTCAGGGAGTGCGGCAGCGCTTCCGTTTATGGAAGATTTCGGCCTGCCGTCAAGGTGCCAGGGAGGCCTGGGCCATGGTGAAGACGCGGTATAAGAAGGCGGATCCCAACCACATGGCCGAGGTCGGCCCTGTGGGGCCCGATGGGAAGGAGATCCCTGTGAGTTTAGTATACGGCCAAGTAGAGTTGGCCACTAAATTTTCCCAACGGGACTGTAAATTAGACAGCCTATTAGACGGGATTGAGGATGAATACAGTCAGTAGGTTTGACAATGTATTTTAAAATGACATGTGAAATGCCTTCTAGCCGGATTGTAGATCGTTTGTCTTTGCCGACCTTTTCGCTTCAACCTCGGGACCCTAGAGTCCGGAGTGTGTCCGAATACCCTTTCGGTTAAGAAACAACCGGGGCATGCATGGAGACCAGGCGTAGGAGTCATTAGTGCTTTATCAGACAAGTGCCCAACTAGTTATGTTATATTACATGGTTAGTAAGAAACACCTTCCAGGGAGAATAGTTCCGTTAAGGGTTCCTTTCCCTGGGAGACATGCCCTAAAGTGCATGTCCGGACTGCGAAAAGAGCAGAAAAACATCTGGGGGCAGATAAATAGGTAGGTAAAGAATCATCTTTCAAGTCACCGACCGAATATTCCCTTAAGAACGCTAGCTTTCGGCTTCACCCAGTCTGAGGTACACATCCGGCTGACCCGACTGTAACAATCGCAGAGGTGCTCCCTTTACCTCCTAGCCGAACAATCGGGAACGTAGGGGTAAGCACAGGAGCCAGGCAACCCAGCTTGGCCAAAACTTAAGTCATATCAATGCATATAATGGTGAATAAAAGGTACATGTGGAAGCTTGACACATGTGCTGAGCATGAAGCCCTTATAATTAAGCTTCTGGTAAAGAAGCCCCCAGGTATAATGAGTGCGGATGGCACATCAAGTATGTGCGAACAATGCGCAAGTAGGCCCTTAAGGGCTTTTTAGGAAAAGGGTAGAGAGAAGAAAGAGAAACAAAAGACAGCTGAAGTGTAAAAAGTTGGACGGGGGAAGGGGACGAACTCTTGGTCCGCCGCTAGGCATAGAATCTTCGGAGACGGGCTGCGTTCCATGGGTTCGGCTCGAGTCGGTTGTCCGACGCATTTCGTAGACGGTACGCTCCGCCGGTCAGGACTTGATCGATAATGAAGGGGCCCTCCCATTTGGGCTTGAGCTTGTCCTTTTTCTTGTCCGGAAGGCGTAGAACTAGTTCGCCAACGTTGTAAGTCTTGGCCCGTACTTCTCTGCTTTGATATCTTCGAGCCTGCTGCTGATAGAATGCGGAACGAGCCTTGGCGATGTCGCGTTCTTCCTCCAATGCGTCCAAGCTGTCCTGCCGATCCAGCTCGGCTTCTTTTTCTTCGTACATGCGCACTCGAGGTGAGTCATTAATGATGTCGCAGGGCAGAACTGCCTCTGCGCCGTATACCATAAAAAATGGTGTGAATCCAGTAGTACGGTTGGGCGTTGTCCGCAGCCCCCAGAGTACGGAGTCGAGCTCCTCTACCCAGTGCGTGTCAGATTTCGTAAGTGACCGCACGAGTCTGGGTTTGATGCCGCTCATTATTAGACCATTTGCTCGTTCCACTTGACCGTTGGTTTGAGGATGATAGACTGAAGCGTAATCGAGCTTGATGCCCATATTTTTGCACCATGATTTAACCTCGTCGGCCGTGAAATTCGTGCCGTTATCGGTGATGATGCTGTGGGGGACACCATAACGGTGTACTACCCCGGAGATAAAGTCTATCACTGGTCCGGACTCTGCCGTTTTAACTGGCTTGGCCTCTATCCATTTGGTGAATTTATCCACCATGACCAATAGGTACCTTTGCTTGTGGGTTCCCCCTTTAAGGGGTCCAACCATGTCAAGCCCCCAGACCGCGAACGGCTAGGTAATGGGTATAGTTTTGAGGGCGGTGGGTGGCATATGGCTCTGATTAGCAAAGAGCTGACAACCGACGCATCTTTGGACTAAGTCCTGAGCATCTGCCCGGGCCGTCGGCCAATAAAATCATGTACGGAATGCCTTTCCTACAAGGGCTCGAGCTGCGGCGTGGTGTCCGCCTAGTCCGGCATGAATTTCAGCCAGAAGGTTTCGCCCTTCCTCTTTGAAGATACACCTTTGAAGGACTCCGGTTGTGCTTTTCTTATAGAGTTCTCCCTCATAGACCTTGTAGGCTTTAGACCGCCGAACTATGCAGCGGGCCTCATTTTGGTCTTCGGGAAGTTCCTACCTAAGCAAGTAGGCTAGGAATGGCTCTGTCCACGGGGCGATTACTACCATTATGTCGTGGACTAAAGGTGTTATTTCATCGGCTGAATCGCCGATTATGTTAGATTGCCCTGCGTCGGTTGGTGCGGCTGTTTCCGGTTTGTTATTTCCGGACTCCTCTTCCCATAGTACAAATGGCTTAAAGAGCCGCTCCAGGAAGATGTTTGGAGGGACAGCGTCACATTTGGCGCGGATGCGTGCCAGTACGTCGGCTGCTTGGTTATTATCCCAGGCTATGTGATGGAATTCAAGTCCTTCAAACCGAGCTGACATTTTTAGGACAGCGTTGCGATATGCTGCCATTTTCGGATCCTTGGCATCAAAGTCTCCATTTATTTGGGATATTGCAAGGTTTGAATCCCCGCGCACCTCTAGGCATTGAATGCCCATGGAAATTGCCATCTGGAGACCATGTAAAAGGGCCTCGTATTCGGCTGCATTGTTGGAGTCCGTGTACATTATCTGAAGTACGTATTGGACTGTGTCCCCGGTTGGGGACGTCAATACGACGCCAGCCCCCAATCCGGCCAACATTTTAGAGCCGTCGAAGTGCATAATCCAATTGGAGTATGCGCCGTACTCTTTAGGGAGTTCGGCTTCGGTCCATTCAGCGACAAAGTCAGCCAAAACTTGTGACTTTATAGCTCGCCGAGGTTTGTAAGTTATATTGAATGGTAAGAGCTCTATGGCCCATTTTGCAATCCTGCCCGTCGCGTCGCGGTTGTTTATAATGTCGTTGAGTGGTACTTCGGAGGCCACTGTTATCGAACACTCTTGAAGTAGTGTCGGAGCTTCCGGGATGCCATGAACACCGCATACGCTATCTTTTGATAGTGCGGGTAATGGGACTTGCAGGGGGTTAACACAGTGGATACGTAGTACACTGGTTTTTGAAGAGGGAATTTATTCCCTTCTGTCTCTCGTTCGACGACGAGTACCGCGCTTACAACTTGATGTGTTGCCGCGATGTATAACAACATTGGTTCGCCCAGGTTGGGCGCAGCCAGGACCGGATTCGTTGCCAATATGGCTTTTATTTCTTCGAGTCCGACGGTGGCAGCATCCGTCCACTCGAAGTGTTCGGTGCGCCTAAGGAGGCGATAGAGGGGCAATGCTTTTTCTCCCAAGCGGGAGATAAAGCGGCTTAGAGCCGCCACGCATCCAGTCAATTTTTGTATTTGTTTGAGGTCTTTTGGAATATCCAGCTGTGACAGAGCTCGGATCTTGGCCGGGTTTGCTTCAATTCCTCTACCGGATACAATGAAGCCCAGGAGCTTTCCGGCTGGTACACCGAAAACGCATTTTTCCGGATTCAGCTTGATGTCATATGCTCGGAGGTTGTCGAATGTGAGCCTTAAATCGTCTACTAGAGTTTCGACGTGTTTGGTTTTGACGACTACGTCGTCTACGTATGCCTCTACTGTTTTGCCGATCTGGGTAGCCAAACATGTCTGGATCATGCGCTGATATGTTGCGCCGGCGTTTTTAAGTCCGGAGGGCATCATGTTGAAGCAGAATGGTCCATATGGAGTGATGAATGCCGTTGTGGCTTGGTCCGCTTCCGCCATCTTGATCTGATGGTAGCGTGAGTATGCGTCAAGGAAGCACAGTGAATCGTGTCCTGCGGTAGCGTCGATTATCTGGTCGATGCGGGGGAGGGGGAAGGGATCCTTTGGGCAGGCCTTGTTGAGGTCTTTAAAATCGACACATAGGCGCCAGGATTTGTCCTTCTTTGGTACCATTACCAGGTTTGCTAGCCAATCCGGATGTTTGATATCTCTGATGAATCCGGCTTCCAATAGTTTGGCTAGCTCTTCTCCCATTGCCTGTCTTTTGGGTTCGGAAAATCGTCGAAGAGCCTGTTTGACTGGCTTGAATCCTTTTAGGATGTTTAGGCTGTGTTCTGCCAATCTGCGTGGGATTCCGGGCATATCCGAAGGGTGCCAGGCGAAAATGTACCAATTTTCCCGAAGGAATTCTCGTAGTGCGGCGTCTACGTCAGGGTTCAACTGTGCCCCGATGGAAGCCGTCTTTGTCGGGTCCGTTGGATGGACCTGGAATTTTACTATTTCGTCCGCTGATTTAAAGGAGGTGGACTTGGATCTCTTATCGAGTATCACGTCGTCCCTATTCACCGTAGAGCGCAGCGCGGTGAGTTCTTCAGCCGCTAAGGCTTCGGATAGTGCCTCCAGGGCTAATGCGGCTGTCTTGTTTTCGGCGCGGAGTGCTATGTCCGGATCACTAACGAGAGTGATTATTCCGCCGGGCCCGGGCATTTTGAGCTTCATGTACCCGTAATGGGGTACGGCTTGAAAAATTGTGAATGCCTCTCGCCCTAATATAGCGTGATATCCGCTGTTGAACGGGGCCACTTGGAACGTGACTTCTTCGGATCTGTAATTGTCCGGCGAGCCGAACACCACATCGAGTGTGATTTTTCTGGTGCAGCGCGCTTCCCGGCTAGGGATTATTCCTCTGAAGGTTGTGCTGCTTCGCTCAATGCAGCTCCAGTCTATTTCCATTTTCTGAAGAGTTTCCTCGTAGATGAGGTTTAATCCGCTGCCGCCATCCATGAGGACCTTTGTAAGTCGAAAGCCGTCCACTATTGGACTACGTACCAGTGCGGCTGGTGCTCGGGCTGTTCGGAATTTAGGTTCGTCGCTGGCGTTGAAGGTGATGGCTGTGTCGCTCCATGGATTTGTTGTTGCCACTTGGTAGACTTCGGTGAGGCTGCGGATTGTTCGTTTCCGCATATTATTTGATGCGAAAGTCTCGAAGACTGTTGATACCGTACCGGTATTGTTGGAGTGGTTTTCTTGCGCTAGAAGCTCCTCACCACTTTTGGCCACCTGCCGTAATATCCAACATGCTCGAAGGCTATGTGTTGGGATGGCGCCCTCTGTACTGTGAATTTTACAGGGTCCGCTAAGCCATCCCTCCAGTACGGTTCCATGCCCTTTATGGGGTTTTTGCTTTTTGGTTTTTGTATCTGGTGCCTGAGTGTAATGCACCCTTTTGTTGCGGACTAGGGTTGTATTCGGGGCTGGATTGTCCCAAAACTTATTTTCGGTTTTTCGGAAACTCTCCATCGCACAGTACTTTCGTACTATGGACGCCAGGTCGGCGAAACGTGTAATTTCACGACGGCTGACGGCGTTCAAGATTCCCTCGTCCGTGCAGTTATTGCAAAAAATTGAGATTGCATTTTCCTCTCGGTAGTCCTTTATCCTGTCCATAACCATGAGGAATCTGGCCCAGTAGTGATGTACTGTTTCAGCGGGCTCTTGCCGGATTAGAGATAGATCGCATATGTCTGGGCGGGCGGGTGGAATTAAGTCCGGAACCCTACCCATCTCAAGGCTCGAAGGCCTAGAAGTTTCCAAATTTGGAAGCTTGGATTGCTGGACGTTGTCCAACGAGTCCAGTCCGATGCCTGACTTTAAGTTCAATGCTTGATCGAAGTCCGTCCCTCCGCGGGAATCCGGCATGGAGGGTTCAGGAGCTCGGACATGACTAGTTTTCAATACAGGAGAAGAGTCGCCGCGTTGTTCCTCTACCACTGCGACGTGGTGGGTGACCTGGGGAGAGTTAATCTCTCTCAGATCGGTTCTAAGCCCAATCCGATTGTAGCCTGTAGCGACTCCCAGGGCGGCGATGCGATCCAAGAGCTCGTTCACGGACGAGAGCTCTATTGGATCCAGCCGCTCGGCGAATTCCGAGCTGACGTGAAGATTGCTTTTGACGACTTGAGAGGTCATTGTCGAAGCAGTGGCCGGACAGGCGGTCACAAGAAAACCACCTAGCCGGATAGTTTGGCCGGCGGCCAAGGCTCCTTTGGCGAAAATACCGTCCTTGAAGACGGGAAGAGGCATCCTTCCTATCGGTGATGGCACAGAGGAACTCTCAATGAAAGCACCAATGTCGGTGTCAAAACCGGCGGATCTCGGGTAGGGGGTCCCGAACTGTGCGTCTAGGCGGATGGTAACAGGAGACAAGGGACACGATGTTTTTACCCAGGTTCGGGCCCTCTCGATGGAGGTAAAACCCTACTCCTGCTTGATTGATATTGATTATATGGGTAGTACAAGAGTGGATCTACCACGAGATCAAGGAGGCTAAACCCTAGAAGCTAGCCTATGGTATGATTGTTGTAATGGTTGTTGTGTCCTACGGACTAAAGCCCTCCGGTTTATATAGACACCGGAGAGGGCTAGGGTTACACAGAGTCGGTTACAATCGTAGGAGATCTACATATCCGTATCGCCAAGCTTGCCTTCCACGCCAAGGAAAGTCCCATCCGGACACGGGACGAAGTCTTCAATCTTGTATCTTCATAGTCTTGGAGTCCGGCTGACGATGGCAGTCCGGCTGACGATGAAAGTCCGGCTGTCCGGACACCCCCTAGTCCAGGACTTCCTCGGGGGGTTTGGCGCCCAGCCAACCTAGGGGCTGGTTCCCCTCCATATTCAGCCCATAGGGACCTCGGGGGCAGGTGGACCCTCCCGGGACCCTTTCGGTGGTCCCGGTACAATAACGGTAAACCCCCGAACACTTTCGGCGACCGAATAAGGACTTCCCATATATAAATCTTCATCTCCGGACCATTCCGGAACTCCTCGTGACATCCAGGATCTCATCCGGGACTCCGAACAACATTCAGTAACCACATACTAATTCCCATAACAACTCTAGCATCACCGAACCTTAAGTTTGTAGACCCTACGAGTTCGGGAATCATGCAGACATGACCGAGACATCTCTCCAGCCAATAACCAACAGTGGGATCTGGATACCCATGTTGCTTCGCACATGTTCCATGATGATCTCATCGGATGAACCACGATGTCGGGGATTCAATCAATCCCGTATACAATTCCCTTTGTCAACCGGTATGTTACTTGCCTGAGATTCGATCGTCGGTATCCCAATACCTCGTTCAATCTTGTTACTGGCAAGTCTCTTTACTTGTTCCGTAATGCATGATCCCGTGACTAACTCCTTAGTCACACTGAGCTCATTATGATGATGCATTACCGAGTGTGCCCAGAGATACCTCTCCGTCATACGGAGTGACAAATCCCAGTCTCAATTCGTGCCAACTCAACAGACACTTTCGGAGCTACCTGTAGTGCACCTTTATAGCCACCCAGTTACGTTGTGACGTTTGGTACACCCAAAGCATTCCTATAGTATCTGGGAGTTGCACAATCTCATGGTCTAAGGAAATGATACTTGACATTAGAAAAGCTCTTAGCAGACGAACTACACGATCTTGTGCTATGCTTAGGATTGGGTCTTGTCCATCACATCATTCTCCTAATAATGTGATCCCGTTATCAATGACATCCAATGTACATGGTCAGTAAACCATAACCATCTATTGATCAACGAGCTAGTCAACTAGAGGCTTACTAGGGACATGTTGTGGTCTATGTATTCACACATGTATTACAGTTTCCAGTTAATACAATTATAGCATGAACAATAGACAATTATCGTGAACAGGAAATATAATAATAACCATTTTATTATTGCCTCTAGGGCATATTTCCAACAGTCTCCCACTTGCACTAGAGTCAATAATCTAGTTCATATCACTATGTGATCGTAATGAATTCAAAACCCAAGGGGTTTGATCATATCTTGCTTGTGAGAGAGGTTATTAGTCAACGCGTATGAACCTTTCAGATCCATGTGTGCTTTACAAATCTCTAGGTCATCTTGTAGATGCAGCTACCACGCGCTATTTGGAACTATTCCAAATAACCGCTCTACTATACGAATCCGGTTTACTACTCAGAGTCATCCGGATTAGTGTCAAAGTTTGCATCGACGTAACCGTTTACGACGAACTCTTTTTCCACCTCCACAATCGAGAAAATTCCTTAGTCCACTAGTTACTAAGGATAACTTTGACCGCTGTCCTGTGATTCATTCCTGGATCACTCTTGTACCCCTTGACTGACTCAAGGCAAGGCACACTTTAGGTGCGGTACACAGCATAGCATACTGTAGATCCTGCGTCTAAAGCATATGGGACGACCTTCGTCCTTTCTCTCTCTTCTACCGTGGTCAGGTCTTGAGTGTTACTCAATACTCACACCTTATAACACAGCCAAAAACTCCTTGATTGCCGAACTATTTTGAACTCCTTCAAAATCTTGTCACGGTGTTCATTGAAAGTACTATTAAGAGTTTTTGATCTATCCTTATAGACCTTGATGCTCAATGTTCAAGTAGCTTAATCCAGGTTTTCCATTGAAAACACTTTTCAAACAACCCTATATGCTTTCTAGAAATTCTACATCATTTCTGATCAACAATATGTCAACAACATATACTCATCAGGAATTCTGTAGTGCTCCCACACACTTCTTTGGAAATACAAGTTTCTCATGAACTTTGTATAAACCCAAAATCTTTGATCATCTCATCAAAGCATATATTCCAACTTCGAGATGCTTACTCCAGTCCTTAGAAGGATTGCTGGAGCTTTGCATACTTGTTATCATCTTTTAGGATTGACAAAACCTTCTGGTTGTATCACATACAACCATTCCTCAAGAAAATCATTGAGGAAACAATGTTTTGACATCCCATCTGCAAGATTTCATAAATAATGCAGTAACTACTAATATAATTCCAACATACTCTTAGCATCACTACGAGTGAGAAAGTCTCATTGCAGTCAACTCCTTGAACTTGTCGGTAAACATCTTAGCGACAAGTCGAGCTTTCTTAACGGTGACACTTACCATCATTGTCCGTCTTGCTTTTAAAATCCATCTGTACCCAACAGCCTTATGACCATCAAGTAGTTCTTCCAAAGTCTATACTTTGTTTTCATACATGGATCCTCTCTTGGATTTTATGGCCTCGAGCCATTTGTCAGAATCCGGGCCCACCATCGCTTCTCCATAGCTCGTAGGTTCATTGTTGTCTAGCAACATGACTTCCAAGATAGGATTACCGTACCACTCTGAAGTAGTACGCATCCTTGTCGACCTACGAGGTTTGATAGTGAATTGATCTGAAGTTTCATGATCACTATCATAAGCTTCCACTTCAATTGGTATAGGCGCCACAGGAACAACTTTCTGTTCCCTGCTACACACTAGTTGAAGTGACGGTTCAATAACCTCATCAAGTCTCCACCATCCTCCCACTCAATTCTTTCGAGAGAAACTTTTCCTCGAGAAAGGACCCATTTCTAGAAACAATCACTTTTGCTTCGGATCTGAAATAGGAGGTATACCCAACTGTTTTGGGTGTCCTATGAAGATGCATTTATCCGCTTTGGGTTCAAGCTTATTAGGCTAAAACTTTTTCACATAAGCGTCGCAGCCCCAAACTTTTAAGAAACGACAGCTTAGGTTTCTCTAAACCATAGTTCATATGGTGTCATCTCAACGG
The DNA here is from genome assembly GCF_002162155.2 of Triticum dicoccoides. NCBI lineage: Eukaryota > Viridiplantae > Streptophyta > Magnoliopsida > Poales > Poaceae > Triticum > Triticum dicoccoides. The sequence goes on along the minus strand of NC_041387.1, from coordinate 529,607,917 downwards.
AATTATGTGGTGCCCTATTAAAGTGAATGCGATTGTCTCTAATGCCTAACCCATAAATGATAGTGGTAATTTGATAAGAGACATCATGGTATGCACCACATCCAATAGGGTGCAACTATGATGTTCAGACACACCATCACACTATGGTGTTCCAGGCGATATTAGTTGTGAAAGAATTTCCACAATGTCTTAATTGTGTACCAAACACGTAACTCAGATATTCATCTCTATGATCATATCATAGAAATTTTATCCTCTTGTCACGACGATCTTCAACTTCACTCTGAAATTACTTGAACCTTTCAATAATTCAGACTTGTGTTTCATCAAGTAAATATACTTAGAATCTACTACAATCATCTGTGAAGTAAGAGCATAACGATATTCACTGCGTGCCTCAACACTCATTGGATTGCACACATCAAATGTATTACTTCCAACAAGTTGCTCTCTTGTTTCATCTCACTGAAAATGAGGCATTTCAGTCATCTTGCCCATGTGGTATGATTTACATGTCTCAAGTGATTCAAAATCAAGTGAGTCCAAATGATCCATCTTCATGGAGTTTCTTCATGCGTATATACCAATAGACATGGTTCGCATGTCTCAAACTTGTCGAAAAAACAAGTGAGTCCAAAGATCCATCAACATGGAACTTCTTCATGCGTTTTATACCAATATGACTCAAATGGCAGTGCCACAAGTATGTGTACTATCATTACTATCTTATATCTTTTGGCATGAACATGTGTATCACTACGATCGAGATTCAATAAACCATTCATTTTAGGTGCAAGACCATTGAAGGTATTATTCAAATAAACAGAGTAACCATTATTCTCCTTAAATGAATAACCGTATTGCGATAACATAATCCAATCATGTCTATGCTCAACGCAAACACCAAATAACAATTATTTAGATTTAACACCAATCCCGATGGTAGAGGGAGCATGCGATGTTTGATCACATCAACATTGGAAACACTTCCAACACATATCGTCATCTCACCTTTAGCTAGTCTCCGTTTATTCCGTAGCTTTTATTTTGAGTTACTAACACTTAGCAACCGAACCGGTATCTAATACACTGGTGCTACTAGGAATACTAGTAAAGTACACATTAATATAATGTATATCCAATATACTTCTGTCGACCTTGCCAGCCTTCTCATCTACCAAGTATCTAGGGTAGTTCTGCTTCAGTGACTGTTCCCTCATTATAGAAGCACTTAGTCTCGGGTTTGGATTCAACCTTAGGTTTCTTCACTAGAGCAGCAACTGATTTGCCATTTCATGAAGTATCCCTTCTTGCCCTTGCCCTTCTTGAAACTAGTGGTTTTACTAACCATCAACAATTGATGCTCCTACTTGATTTCTACTTTCACGGTGTCAAAAGTCGCGAATAGCTTAAGGATCATCATATCTATCCCTGATATGTTATAGTTCATTAAGAAGCTCTAGTAGCTTGGTGGCAGTGACTTTGGAGAACCATCACTATCTCATATGGAAGATTAACTCCCACTCAATTCAAGCGATTGTAGTACTCAGACAATCTGAGCACATGCTCAACGATTGAGCTTTTCTCCCTTAGTTTGCAGGCTAAGAAACTCAGAGGTCTCACACTTCTTGACGTGGGCATGAGCCTGAAATCCCAATTTCAGCTCTTGAACCATCTCATATGTTCCGTGATGTTTCAAAAATGTATTTGGCGCCTCAATTCTAAACCATTTAACATTACACACTGAACTATCACGTAGTCATCAAAATGTGTATGTCAGATGTTCGCAACATCCACAGACGACACTCGAGGTTCAGCACACCGAGCGGTGCATTAAGGACATAATCTTTCTGTGCAGCAATGAGGACAATCCTCAGTTTATGGACCCAGTCCGCATAATTGCTACTGTCAACTTTCAACTAAATTTTTTCTCTAGGAACATATCTAAAATAGTAGAACTAAGGTGTAAGTTACGACATAATTTGCAAAGACCTTTTGACTATGTTCATGATAATTAAGTTCATCTAATCAATTATTTAGCGAACTCCCACTTAGATAGACATCCCTCTAGTCATCTAAGTGATACATGATCCGAATCGACTAGGCCGTGTCCGATCATCACGTGAGACGGACTAGTCATCAACGGTGAACATCTTCATGTTGATCGTATCTACCATACGACTCATGTTCGACCTTTCGGTCTCTCATGTTCCGAGGTCATGTCTGTACATGCTAGGCTCGTCAAGTCAATCTAAGTGTTTTGCGTGTGTAAATCTGGCTTACACCCGTTGTATGTGAATATTAGAATCTATCACACCCGATCATCACGTGGTGCTTCAAAACAACGAACTTTCGGAACAGTGCACAGTTAGGGGGAACACCTTCTTGAAATTTTAGTGAGGGATCATCTTATTTATGCTACTGTCGTTCTAAGCAAATAAGATGTAAACATGACAAACATCACATGCAAATCATAAAGTGACATGATATGGCCAATATCATCTTGCGCCTTTGATCTTCATCTTCGAGGCGCGGCATGATCACCGTCGTCACCGGCATGACACCATGATCTCCATCATCATGATCTCCATTATCGTGCCTTCATGAAGTTGTCTCGCTAACTATTACTTATACTACTATGGCTAACGGTTAGCAATAAACTAAAGTATTACATGGCGTTCTCATTGACACGCGGGTCATCGAATAAATTAAGACAACTCCTATGGCTCCTGCCGGTTGTCATACTCATCGACATGCTATTCTATTACAAGAACATGATCAATCTCATAAATCACATATATCATTCATCACATCCTTTTGGCCATATCACATCACATAGCATACCCTGCAAGAACAAGTTAGAAGTCCTCTAATTGTTGTTGCATGTTTTACGTGGCTGCTATGGGTTTCTAGCAAGAACGTTTCTTACCTACGCAAAAGCCACAATGGTGATATGCCAATTGCTATTTACCCTTCATAAGGACCCTTTTCATCGAATCCGATCCGACTAAAGTGGGAGAGACAGACACCCGCTAGCCACCTTATGCAACAAGTGCATGTCAGTCGGTGGAACCTGTCTCACGTAAGCGTACGTGTAAGGTCAGTCCGGGCCGCTTCATCCCACAATATCGCTGAAACAAGATAGGACTAGTAATGATAAGCAAATTGAACAAACCAACGCCCACAACTACTTGTGTTCTACTCCTGCATAGAATCTACGCATAGACCTAGCTCTGATACCACTATTGGGGAACGTAGCAATAATTCAAAATTTTCCTACATATCACCAAGATCAAACTAGGAGATTCTAGCAACAAGAGAGAGAGGATGTGCATCTTCATACCTTTGAAGATCGCTAAGCAGAAGCATTACTAGAATGCGGATGATGGAATCGTACTCGCGTCGATTCAAATCGCGGAAGATCCGATCTAGCACCGAATGGACGGTGCCTCCGCCTTCAACACACGTACAACACAGGGACGTCTCCTCCTTCTTGATCTAGCAAGGGGAGAGGAGAAGTTGAGGGAGGGCTCCGGCAGCACGAAGGCGTGGTAGTGGAGCTTGCAGTTCTCCGGCAGGGCTTCGCCAAGCACTACGGAGGAGGAAAAGGTGTTGGGGAGGGAGAGGGCTGCGCCAGGGGAATGGTGTGGCAAGGGAGAGGGGGTTGGCCCCCTCCAGATGGATCTAGAGGGGGGGCGGCGGCC
>NC_041387.1:529600343-529603907 GCF_002162155.2 Triticum dicoccoides | reverse complement strand
GCGCCCCCTTTAGGGTTTCCCCCCAACCCTAGGCGCATGGGCCCTAGGGGGGTTTGGCGCCCAGCCCACCTAGGGGCTGGTTCCCCTCCATATTCAGCCCATAGGGCCCTCCGCGGCAGGTGGACCCTCCCGGTGGACACCCGGAACCCTTTCGGTGGTCCTGGTACAATACCGGTAAACCCCCGAACACTTCCGGCGACCAAATAAGGACTTCCCATATATAAATCTTCATGTCCGGACCATTCCGGAACTCCTCGTAATGTCTAGGATCTCATCCAAGACTCCGAACAACATTCAGTAACCACATACTAATTCCCATAACAACTCTAGCGTCACCGAACCTTAAGTGTGTAGACCCTACGGGTTCGGGAATCATGCAGACATGACCTAGACATATCTCTGGCCAATAACCAGCAGCGAGATCTGGATACCCATGTTGGTTCCCACATGTTCCACGATGATCTCCTCGGATGAACCACGATGTTGGGGATTCAATCAATCCCGTATACAATCCCCTTTGTCAACCGGTATGTTACTTTCTCGAGATTCGATCGTCGGTATCCCAATACCTCATTCAATCTTGTTACTAGCAAGTCTCTTTACTCATTCCATAATGCATGATCCTGTGACTAACTCCTTAGTCACACTGAGCTCATTATGATGATGCATTATCGAGTGGGCCCAGAGATACCTCTCCATCATACGGAGTGACAAATCCCAGTCTCAATTCATGCCAACTCAACAGACACTTTTGGAGCTACCTGTAGTGCACCTTTATAGCCACCCAGTTACGTTGTGACATTTGGTACACCAAAAGCATTCCTACGGTATCCGGGAGTTGCAAAATCTCATGGTCTAAGGAAATGATACTTGACATTAGAAAAGCTCTTAGATCATGAACTACACGATCTTGTGCTATGCTTAGTGTTGGGTCTTGTCCATCACATCATTCTCCTAAAGATGTGATCCCGTTATCAATGACATCCAATGTCCATGGTCAGGAAACCATAACCATCTATTGATCAACGAGCTAGTCAACTAGAGGCTTACTAGGGACATGTTGTGGTCTATGTATTCACACATGTATTATGGTTTCCAGTTAATACAATTATAGCATGAACAATAGACAATTATCATGAACAAGGAAATATAATAACAACCATTTTATTATTGCCTCTAGGGCATATTTCCAGCAAGTCAGTGATGAAGGAATTCGTCCCCTTGATGGAAAATTTCGTTAGCCTGCCTCTCAATCAACCGGTGTCGAGACTGCAAGCCAAGACACTACGGCAAAGGCATCAACCCAAATTCCTCAGCTGGAAGCACTTCGGGTCATGACTGACTGAGAACTCCTCATCAGCTTGCATCAGAAGATTGACAGGAATCATGAATGGACAAAGCGTCAACTTGCTACTATTCATGCAAATATGATAGTGACGCATAATTTTGTTCGCTAGAATCACTACTACGTCCATGAGATATTTGACAGAACATGGGCCATTTTATCACATCTGAAGATTGATGAAGAACTTGTCAAGATGAACTTTGATTGGTCGATACCACCCAAGAAGAATTTCAAGAAAGTGCAAGTTCCTCCTCTCGTCCCAAGCTAGGTGTCTCCTTCACGCTCCACTGATGAAAATGAAGGATGTTGAAGACACTGCCGCTGGCCCTTATGCTTCACGCAATCCCGACACCAACACTGGTGCTCCTCCGAATTCCTCAAGATGATATTCTTCAGGAGCGTTAGTCCTCAGTTTCATCTCTTTTTGGTCATTTGATGACAAAGGGGGAGAAATTTAAGTTAGTCTTTGTCATGCCCAATATGCGACCCTATCTTAAAGGACCTCGAAGGTCCCACCAAGGATCAAAGCGCATATTGGAGACGCTTTTGCAAGGTGGATATCGTTACATCGTACCATTACATAATAGTTGGGGATACATACAAAAGGCATACAATGCCACATGAATACAACATCATCATACAAGAGAAACATCCGACTATGGATGAAACACAAACAGAAACTCAAACGACATCCACCCTACTAGCCGAGGCTGCCGACCTGAAACCTATCCCCTGATCGAAGAAGAAGCAGAAGAATAACTCAAAGCAAGCAAGCATCGCTCTCGTGTCATGATCATCGCATTACCTGCACCTGCAACTATTGTTGTAGTAATCTGTGAGCCACGAGGACTCAGCAATCCCATTACCATGGGTATCAAGACTAGCAAAGCTTAATGGGTATGGAATGGATAAGTGGTGAGGTTGCAGCAGCGGCTAAGCAATGTATGGTGGCTAACTTACGAGTACAAGAATAAGATGAGAAGCTACGCAAACGGTCGCAAACTAGTAATGATCAATAAGTGATCCTGAACTACTTACGTTCGAACATAACCACATCGTGTTCTCTTCTCGAACTCACCCGAAAAGAGACCATTACGGTTACGCACACGGTTGCTGTATTTTAGTTCGAATCTAGTGTCAAGTTTTCTATAACCGGACATTAAAAATTCCCATTTGCCACATAACCATGGGCACGGCTTTCGAAAGTTTAAACGCTGCAGGGGTGTCCCAACTTATCCCATTATAAGCTCACGATCCGCAGAGACAATCCTCCATCGCGGGACATCCGATCAGACTCGAGGTCTCGGTGCACAAGACATTTCTACAATGGTAAAACTAATCCAACAAAGCCTCTCGGCGTGTCGACCCCCTGATAGTAGCGACGTGTATCTCGTCTGAGGCCACGTCCGAATAGGTCAGCCTACGAGTAAAACCAGATCCTTGGGTTACCACGTGGTGGCCCCGAAGTCTGCCCGTTTGGCACCAATACCATCAGCGCTGGCCCCCCTGCTATGTAGAAAAATCCTCGGGTTCATGACGCCCTATGCAAATTTATTATTTAGTTTAAGTATTATTATGCCAAATGTTAAAACCAATGTTGGGCCTTGCTGGAAGAGTTTTATTCAAAGTGAACTGTCAAGAGGGTCCCATACCCCTCACCGTGTTAGGGACGCAAAATCAAGGAACATAACACCGGTATGAGGGAAACTAGGGCGGCAAGAGTGGAACAAAACACCAGGCATAAGGCTGAGCCTTCCACTCTTTACCAAGTATATAGATGCATTAATTAAATAAGAGATATTGTGATATCCCAACATAAACATGTTCCACATGGAGCAATCTTCAACTTCACCTGCAACTAACAACGCTATAAGAGGGGCTGAGCAAAAGCGGTAACATAGCCAAACAATGGTTTGCTAGGAAGGGTGAAAAGGTTAGAGGCTGATATGGCAATTTGGGAGGCTTGATAAGCAAGTGATAGGTAGCGCCAATGGCGCGCGAAGCGCATGCGGAAGGGGCACGGAGAAATAAAGAAGTGTGGGGGAGAAGTAGCCGAGCTCATTCCCTTCGCTTCCTGGGCCCAAAGCAGTGCTTTGTTTCCTGGCCAAATCAAGGATTTGGGGCTGATTGCAAAAGATATCTGAATAGAAAGATAGATCCATCCATCTATCCAGATATCTAAAAAAGAATCAATTTCGATTTCATGAAACCTTTGATTC